>NC_084558.2:55040827-55092947 GCF_033978685.3 Nerophis lumbriciformis | reverse complement strand
CACATGGTCTCGAGTAGGAGGATGATGGATTGGAAGTTGTCGGCCAACAAGAAATTCTTGGTGATCGGCGACTCCAATCTGTCCCACCTACCACCTTTTTACGTCGACGACCTTCAGATCGACAGTTACCCGGGCGCCAGTTTTAGACACGCGGAGGCCATCCTACGCAAGACCGTAATTGCTGCACCGGTTGAAGTGTTGGTTCTAGCCTTTGGGATCAACCATCGTGAGCAGAAAGTTAAGGAGACCGCTATTAAGCAGCTCCAAGGGGCACTCAGGATGGCCGTGGCTACCTTCCCACGGGCCCGAGTGCTAATCCCCCTGATTAACTATTCGGCCGCTTTGCCCGTTGAGCAGAAAAACAACCTCGGGCGGCTGAATAGTTTAATCAGCAACAATTATGCTCACATCCCGGCTCTCGACAGCCGGGACTTTGAGACCCAACCCGACCTGGTCCACTGGACTCGGGACACGGCCAAGTTGATGCTCAAGCACTGGCTTGACTTTTTAAACTTGGCATCCCCATAATCCCGATCGCTCGGGGGGGTAATAAGAACGTGATAAATTTGGCCCATAATTTCACGCCAACCCCCTTACAAATCTCCCTCCTCAATAAGGGCCTCAACTTCATTCCTTCCACTAATCTCAGTAACGACTGGCATCATCAACTTCAATTTGACCTCCAGCGCTACCACAGACGTGTCAAACTTGAGGTATACTATGAGAAACAAGATTCTCTCGGACCTACACCGTTCACAGCCCGTTCCGGCTGGGAGCCCTCACCTGGACTTATGCCTCCGGAATTCCAGGCTATGGTCCGGTCCGACGGGCTCTCCATGTCCGGTTCGGGCTGCGCACCTGCGGTCGCTCCCAATTTGACACGCGGAGAAGTCGAGGCCCTTCATAGTCTAAAAACAAACAAACATATTGTGATCAAACCAGCCGACAAGGGGAGTGCTGTTGTCATTTTTGACAGATCGCAATACATATGGGAGGGTTCTCGGCAGTTGAGTGACATGACGTATTATAAACCACTGCCGGAACCTATTTATCCGCAAACTATTCCCATGGTAGAAAAGATTCTGGATAATCTTCTACTTAAAAAATTTATCAATTTTAAACAACATAGGTATCTTATGGGGGAGCCGGATCCTCGCCCCCGCAGGTTCTACATGCTCCCTAAAATTCACAAGGAGCCAGACAAGTGGAGCAAGCCCCACGAGATCCCTCCGGGGCGACCCATTGTGTCTGACTGCGGCAGCGAGACGTACAGAACGGCGGCGTTCATCGATCATTATCTGACGCCGCTGTCCGTTCTGCACGACAGCTACCTCAGGGATACCTATGATTTTATTGATAAAATCAAGAAGGTCTGCATTCCCCCAGATGCCATTTTGTTTACCATCGACATTGACAGCCTGTATACAAACATTGATATAAATGAGGGGATACAGGCTGTCAAAAATGTCTTCTACAGGTACCGCGACGTTAGCAGGCCCGAAAAGGAGCTCCTGCAGCTCCTCGACATTAATTTGAGGAGAAACGACTTTGAGTTTGACGGTCGTTTCTACCTCCAAATTAAGGGCACTGCTATGGGCAAGAAATTTGCACCGGCGTATGCCAACATTTTTATGGCAGAGTGGGAGACCTCTGCCTTGGCCGCCTGCCCAAAACGTCCTCTCCACTACTTCCGGTACCTGGATGACATCTGGGGTGTCTGGACCCATTCCAGTGAGGAGTTCAGCGTGTTCTTAAACACGCTGAACACTCACAATAAAAATATCACCATCAAGTCGACCACGAGCAACACATCGGTCGACTTTTTGGACACCACGACATTCAAGGGTCCCGACTTTGCCGACACGCAACACTTGGACATCAGGGTGTTCTTCAAGGAGACCGACACCCACGCGCTCCTCTTCAAAAGCAGCTTCCACCCCAAGCATACCTTCGCGGGGTTGGTGAAATCCCAATTGTTGAGGTTCCATCGTGTCTGCACCAGAAGGGAGGACTTCCTGACGGCCTCGAGGACCCTCTTTTCTGCCCTGAGGGGGAGGGGCTATTCCAGGTCCTTCCTCCGACGGCAGTTGAGGGTCTTCTTGGACCCGAAGGGGCCTCCCCCTGGGACCGACATGATCCCTCTCATCACCACCTACTCTCCCTCGGCCGTGCGGGTCGCCAAGAAGGTCAAAGACCACTTCCGGACCTTTGCGGAGAGTAGCGGGAGGCTGCCGGGGCGCTACGTGGTGCCGGCCTACCGTAAGAACCCCAACTTGAATGATCTGTTGGTCAGGGCCAGGGTCAGCTCACTGAGAGACCCGCCCTCCACTAGGAGGGACACCCTTGTCCGCCACTCACAATGGTTGGTGAACCCCCACAACCGCAAGGTTTTCCAGCCGTTGTGCCGTGGCGGCCGACACACCCGGAACTGTGTGTACGTGATTCGGTGCCAACGATGTGGCGATATGTACGTGGGCGAGACGGGCAATACCTTAGCTAGGAGATTCGCCCAACACAAGTACAACATCGTTAGGCATAAAAATACCAACACTCACCTGGTTCAGCATTTTCTCCGACACGGGTGGTCTTCCGTCCGGGCGACTGTCGTAGAGACGGATCCCAAATGGAGCCTCGCCCAACGCCACCGGGCGGAGCTCCTTTGGATCTCCAAATTGGGCACCAGACATCCAGGGGGCCTAAATGAGGTGTGAGTGTGAGCCCGTTGGATTGTGACGGACAGTGCACATTCCCGTTTTTCCCTTCTTTATTTTTCCCATACCCCCCACCCCCCCTCTTCCCTAACCCTAACCATTCCCTTCTCCTTACCTAAAACCTACCCCCAAACCTAACCAGCCAGTGCCTCCAATCCTCTTACGGCTCTCACTCTCCCTCGCTCGCCCTCCTGGACCTGCCAAAACAGACAGAAAACGCATAAATATACTCACCTGGGGATGGGACTCATATACAATCGGAGCATCATACTAAGGGGAGGTAACAGGGAATATATACCTAAAACCTACCCCAACCCTAATCCTAAAACCTAACCCTAACCCTAACCCTAACCCTAACCCTAACCCTAACCCTAACCTTGGGTACGGTACACATACGTACATTCAGAGCATTACACTAAGGGGAGCTTACTGGGACTATCCTCTCCCAACTCTCTGTTTAATACTGAAGCCCTAGGTCACACATCCAGGGTACTTTCTGTATTATTTCCATTTGAATGTACTAGTGTTTGTCTATTATTATATATATATATATATATATATACATATATATTTATTATAATATATTATATAATATTTATACCATATTACATTGTATTATATTATATATCATATAACAATAACAATGTCTATCATTTCATGTTATTGTTTTAGCAGACAGGATTTTGCAGTAGCATCCTGGGGCTTCAGAGGGTCACTGTTGTCTTCTTTTTACACTTGTGTTGTGGTCAAGACTTCTATTTTGAAGGCCAACTTGTGTTTGACGTGGACCCCACCCCTTCATTTAAATGTTATATTGCTATTAACACCTTTCTCCTGCAATACCTGTTTTCACTGCAAGGATAAAAGGTTGACTTTAGCCTACCTGCCGTGCTAACCTGCTAATACTCTACAAACGAGTCAGGCCTGATGAAGGTATCTTACCGAAACGTTGCCATCTGACTCGTTTCATGTAAATATACATTTTCTACTTTTTTCATATTTTTCTGACACATTGTAGTATTTTTCTTGTATTTGTTTACTTGCCGTGTCCAGTTGAAGGCCTGGTCGCGGCGCGACGCTTTCGTTCCACTAGTCGCTATTTTCTGTAAATAAACAGCCTATTTTTGATACTACATGTGCTATTTTTACTCACGAGATATTCCGGTGGCTCATTAGCGCGAGATACAGCATATTTTTGAACAAAAAAGCGTATCTCACCGTTTATGCAGCCAGCCATCAACCGGAAGTGATTATCTTGACCTCGGCGGAAGTCCCGCCTCCGAGCATTCCGTTCTCTCTTTTTCACAAAGGAAACGGATAAAGACAATTTATTTTTATAAAGCGAACAAACCTTTTTTCGCCAACCAGTTTTTCACATCATCCACACCAGCGACATATTAAAATAATTTTGCAATATGTCGGATGGGTTCGAATACGACTGGCTTCCGGTCAGGTCGGGGCGAAGACGCGCACGGCGACGTCAGGCTGCGCCTTCAGAGTGGCTCGCCCAGGATGATGAACGTTGTCATTATGACCAGGAGGAATATTTTTCTCAGTGGGATGAGCAGCGGCCCCAGAGGTCTTATGCGGATGTAGCACGGGGACGGCAGGATTCCTATCCGCGTCGCCCCTACCCGCAGACACGCCGCCATTTTGATGACCTACATCAAGAGCGCCGCAGCGCCCCTCAGTGGAATTATAGGAGAAACACACGCCAAAATAGGAATTTTGTGCCTTCAAGACAGCACTCTCAGGAGTACTTTAGGCCACAATATTCACCTCAAAGACGTCCCCGCTATCCTCCTCCCCCCAGGGGGACACGGAGGAAACGCCGGGATGCTTCCAGGAGGAATGGGCGCTCCCGTAATACCAGTAGAGACATGGACTCTAGGCCTCCCAGACATTATTCTCAGGACTATTTTTTACCTGAACATTGGCCTCAAAGACGTCCCCGCAATCCTCCCCGTCCCAAGAAGACACGCAAGAAGCGTCAGGACGCTTCTCGGAGGACTGCACCCCCTGACAACTCCACAACGTCCATGGAGGGGAATTTAAAAGCACAGTGTTTTTATAATATTATCAAAATAACACATCATTTGAATAATGTTACAAAAGACACTCACCCCCAGTCCATAATAAAAATGGAAGAGACGCTTGCCACCATGATCAAACCAGCGGTCTCCAACCCTGACGTTGAGACGCTTATCAGGTGCAATGCCAGGACTTGGGCATTAACGACGGTTGAGGTTTTAAGAGACCATTATAAAAACACTCTACAAGTGGAATTGGACAAGATAACCAGTTTTATTGACGAGGTTTGGAGACCCGCTTTTCAGCTGGCCTCTACATGGGCCAAGAAACATCTGGGACGCAGACTGATGGGGGACACCCTCGGGAAGGCCGAGGCTCTGATCGTCGCGGCCTTCGCCGACCCCCCTGTCAACGCGGAGGTGGTACGCCCGGCCCAGTCCTTGCCGGTCCAGACCGCCACCCGGGTATCGGTGGGCACCCATACTGACCCTACGGGCCCTGACGGGGCTCCTGGGGTGGTACGGGCTAGCAGCCCTCCGGCTCGGGTCGTCGCCCGGGTCTCGGTGGCTACCAGCACCGACGCCGTGGCTCCAGATTGGTCTCCTGAGGTGGATCGGGATGCAATCCCTCCAGCACGGGTTGCCCCGATCTTCCTTCCTCGTCGCCCGGAACCACCCAAGGAGCAGAGGGTGACACAGCCCCGGGCCACGGACAGCGGGCCTGCCCAGGACACCCTCGGCGAGGCTCCGCCCACCCAGCTTATTCCTGCATCTCGCAGGAGGCTTCCTCTGGGATCACCTGCAAGACAAGACACACAGGAGACCCCCACTCAGACCGAGGACGACGATGACTCACCACGTGGGTCCACAAGCTCCGGGGCGGATCAAACCCAGGACACCCCCACCCATACAGAGGACGACGATGACTCACCAGGGGGACCCACGGCCTCCTCGCCTCTCCTGATCGACTTTCGGGATGAAGAACAGGAGCGGGGGCTTTCTTCGGTGATGTCCCCTCGTTACTCTTCCGCGACCCCCGACTGGTCCCCTCTCCAGCCTGAGACGGCAGATGAGACGGCACCACAGGGTGAATTTTCACCACGGGGGCCCACACTTTCCGGGGCTCCTATGGTGGACTATGAGGACTCACCCTTGCAGCGGACGCCTCCTCAGGAGACGCCCCCTCAGGAGATGCTTCCTCAGGAGTCCCCCGATTGGGCACATTTGTTCCCTGGGGCACTAAAAAGGAAGCCACACAAGAGGCCTTCCGTCCCAGACACTCCACAACACCTGTCTATTCCAGAATGTGTCGAGTTGGTAGAGGATACGGCTAGTGCCTCCCCCCGTAGACCCACTAGACACATGGTCTCGAGTAGGAGGATGATGGATTGGAAGTTGTCGGCCAACAAGAAATTCTTGGTGATCGGCGACTCCAATCTGTCCCACCTACCACCTTTTTACGTCGACGACCTTCAGATCGACAGTTACCCGGGCGCCAGTTTTAGACACGCGGAGGCCATCCTACGCAAGACCGTAATTGCTGCACCGGTTGAAGTGTTGGTTCTAGCCTTTGGGATCAACCATCGTGAGCAGAAAGTTAAGGAGACCGCTATTAAGCAGCTCCAAGGGGCACTCAGGATGGCCGTGGCTACCTTCCCACGGGCCCGAGTGCTAATCCCCCTGATTAACTATTCGGCCGCTTTGCCCGTTGAGCAGAAAAACAACCTCGGGCGGCTGAATAGTTTAATCAGCAACAATTATGCTCACATCCCGGCTCTCGACAGCCGGGACTTTGAGACCCAACCCGACCTGGTCCACTGGACTCGGGACACGGCCAAGTTGATGCTCAAGCACTGGCTTGACTTTTTAAACTTGGCATCCCCATAATCCCGATCGCTCGGGGGGGTAATAAGAACGTGATAAATTTGGCCCATAATTTCACGCCAACCCCCTTACAAATCTCCCTCCTCAATAAGGGCCTCAACTTCATTCCTTCCACTAATCTCAGTAACGACTGGCATCATCAACTTCAATTTGACCTCCAGCGCTACCACAGACGTGTCAAACTTGAGGTATACTATGAGAAACAAGATTCTCTCGGACCTACACCGTTCACAGCCCGTTCCGGCTGGGAGCCCTCACCTGGACTTATGCCTCCGGAATTCCAGGCTATGGTCCGGTCCGACGGGCTCTCCATGTCCGGTTCGGGCTGCGCACCTGCGGTCGCTCCCAATTTGACACGCGGAGAAGTCGAGGCCCTTCATAGTCTAAAAACAAACAAACATATTGTGATCAAACCAGCCGACAAGGGGAGTGCTGTTGTCATTTTTGACAGATCGCAATACATATGGGAGGGTTCTCGGCAGTTGAGTGACATGACGTATTATAAACCACTGCCGGAACCTATTTATCCGCAAACTATTCCCATGGTAGAAAAGATTCTGGATAATCTTCTACTTAAAAAATTTATCAATTTTAAACAACATAGGTATCTTATGGGGGAGCCGGATCCTCGCCCCCGCAGGTTCTACATGCTCCCTAAAATTCACAAGGAGCCAGACAAGTGGAGCAAGCCCCACGAGATCCCTCCGGGGCGACCCATTGTGTCTGACTGCGGCAGCGAGACGTACAGAACGGCGGCGTTCATCGATCATTATCTGACGCCGCTGTCCGTTCTGCACGACAGCTACCTCAGGGATACCTATGATTTTATTGATAAAATCAAGAAGGTCTGCATTCCCCCAGATGCCATTTTGTTTACCATCGACATTGACAGCCTGTATACAAACATTGATATAAATGAGGGGATACAGGCTGTCAAAAATGTCTTCTACAGGTACCGCGACGTTAGCAGGCCCGAAAAGGAGCTCCTGCAGCTCCTCGACATTAATTTGAGGAGAAACGACTTTGAGTTTGACGGTCGTTTCTACCTCCAAATTAAGGGCACTGCTATGGGCAAGAAATTTGCACCGGCGTATGCCAACATTTTTATGGCAGAGTGGGAGACCTCTGCCTTGGCCGCCTGCCCAAAACGTCCTCTCCACTACTTCCGGTACCTGGATGACATCTGGGGTGTCTGGACCCATTCCAGTGAGGAGTTCAGCGTGTTCTTAAACACGCTGAACACTCACAATAAAAATATCACCATCAAGTCGACCACGAGCAACACATCGGTCGACTTTTTGGACACCACGACATTCAAGGGTCCCGACTTTGCCGACACGCAACACTTGGACATCAGGGTGTTCTTCAAGGAGACCGACACCCACGCGCTCCTCTTCAAAAGCAGCTTCCACCCCAAGCATACCTTCGCGGGGTTGGTGAAATCCCAATTGTTGAGGTTCCATCGTGTCTGCACCAGAAGGGAGGACTTCCTGACGGCCTCGAGGACCCTCTTTTCTGCCCTGAGGGGGAGGGGCTATTCCAGGTCCTTCCTCCGACGGCAGTTGAGGGTCTTCTTGGACCCGAAGGGGCCTCCCCCTGGGACCGACATGATCCCTCTCATCACCACCTACTCTCCCTCGGCCGTGCGGGTCGCCAAGAAGGTCAAAGACCACTTCCGGACCTTTGCGGAGAGTAGCGGGAGGCTGCCGGGGCGCTACGTGGTGCCGGCCTACCGTAAGAACCCCAACTTGAATGATCTGTTGGTCAGGGCCAGGGTCAGCTCACTGAGAGACCCGCCCTCCACTAGGAGGGACACCCTTGTCCGCCACTCACAATGGTTGGTGAACCCCCACAACCGCAAGGTTTTCCAGCCGTTGTGCCGTGGCGGCCGACACACCCGGAACTGTGTGTACGTGATTCGGTGCCAACGATGTGGCGATATGTACGTGGGCGAGACGGGCAATACCTTAGCTAGGAGATTCGCCCAACACAAGTACAACATCGTTAGGCATAAAAATACCAACACTCACCTGGTTCAGCATTTTCTCCGACACGGGTGGTCTTCCGTCCGGGCGACTGTCGTAGAGACGGATCCCAAATGGAGCCTCGCCCAACGCCACCGGGCGGAGCTCCTTTGGATCTCCAAATTGGGCACCAGACATCCAGGGGGCCTAAATGAGGTGTGAGTGTGAGCCCGTTGGATTGTGACGGACAGTGCACATTCCCGTTTTTCCCTTCTTTATTTTTCCCATACCCCCCACCCCCCCTCTTCCCTAACCCTAACCATTCCCTTCTCCTTACCTAAAACCTACCCCCAAACCTAACCAGCCAGTGCCTCCAATCCTCTTACGGCTCTCACTCTCCCTCGCTCGCCCTCCTGGACCTGCCAAAACAGACAGAAAACGCATAAATATACTCACCTGGGGATGGGACTCATATACAATCGGAGCATCATACTAAGGGGAGGTAACAGGGAATATATACCTAAAACCTACCCCAACCCTAATCCTAAAACCTAACCCTAACCCTAACCCTAACCCTAACCCTAACCCTAACCCTAACCTTGGGTACGGTACACATACGTACATTCAGAGCATTACACTAAGGGGAGCTTACTGGGACTATCCTCTCCCAACTCTCTGTTTAATACTGAAGCCCTAGGTCACACATCCAGGGTACTTTCTGTATTATTTCCATTTGAATGTACTAGTGTTTGTCTATTATTATATATATATATATATATATATACATATATATTTATTATAATATATTATATAATATTTATACCATATTACATTGTATTATATTATATATCATATAACAATAACAATGTCTATCATTTCATGTTATTGTTTTAGCAGACAGGATTTTGCAGTAGCATCCTGGGGCTTCAGAGGGTCACTGTTGTCTTCTTTTTACACTTGTGTTGTGGTCAAGACTTCTATTTTGAAGGCCAACTTGTGTTTGACGTGGACCCCACCCCTTCATTTAAATGTTATATTGCTATTAACACCTTTCTCCTGCAATACCTGTTTTCACTGCAAGGATAAAAGGTTGACTTTAGCCTACCTGCCGTGCTAACCTGCTAATACTCTACAAACGAGTCAGGCCTGATGAAGGTATCTTACCGAAACGTTGCCATCTGACTCGTTTCATGTAAATATACATTTTCTACTTTTTTCATATTTTTCTGACACATTGTAGTATTTTTCTTGTATTTGTTTACTTGCCGTGTCCAGTTGAAGGCCTGGTCGCGGCGCGACGCTTTCGTTCCACTAGTCGCTATTTTCTGTAAATAAACAGCCTATTTTTGATACTACATGTGCTATTTTTACTCACGAGATATTCCGGTGGCTCATTAGCGCGAGATACAGCATATTTTTGAACAAAAAAGCGTATCTCACCGTTTATGCAGCCAGCCATCAACCGGAAGTGATTATCTTGACCTCGGCGGAAGTCCCGCCTCCGAGCATTCCGTTCTCTCTTTTTCACAAAGGAAACGGATAAAGACAATTTATTTTTATAAAGCGAACAAACCTTTTTTCGCCAACCAGTTTTTCACATCATCCACACCAGCGACATATTAAAATAATTTTGCAATATGTCGGATGGGTTCGAATACGACTGGCTTCCGGTCAGGTCGGGGCGAAGACGCGCACGGCGACGTCAGGCTGCGCCTTCAGAGTGGCTCGCCCAGGATGATGAACGTTGTCATTATGACCAGGAGGAATATTTTTCTCAGTGGGATGAGCAGCGGCCCCAGAGGTCTTATGCGGATGTAGCACGGGGACGGCAGGATTCCTATCCGCGTCGCCCCTACCCGCAGACACGCCGCCATTTTGATGACCTACATCAAGAGCGCCGCAGCGCCCCTCAGTGGAATTATAGGAGAAACACACGCCAAAATAGGAATTTTGTGCCTTCAAGACAGCACTCTCAGGAGTACTTTAGGCCACAATATTCACCTCAAAGACGTCCCCGCTATCCTCCTCCCCCCAGGGGGACACGGAGGAAACGCCGGGATGCTTCCAGGAGGAATGGGCGCTCCCGTAATACCAGTAGAGACATGGACTCTAGGCCTCCCAGACATTATTCTCAGGACTATTTTTTACCTGAACATTGGCCTCAAAGACGTCCCCGCAATCCTCCCCGTCCCAAGAAGACACGCAAGAAGCGTCAGGACGCTTCTCGGAGGACTGCACCCCCTGACAACTCCACAACGTCCATGGAGGGGAATTTAAAAGCACAGTGTTTTTATAATATTATCAAAATAACACATCATTTGAATAATGTTACAAAAGACACTCACCCCCAGTCCATAATAAAAATGGAAGAGACGCTTGCCACCATGATCAAACCAGCGGTCTCCAACCCTGACGTTGAGACGCTTATCAGGTGCAATGCCAGGACTTGGGCATTAACGACGGTTGAGGTTTTAAGAGACCATTATAAAAACACTCTACAAGTGGAATTGGACAAGATAACCAGTTTTATTGACGAGGTTTGGAGACCCGCTTTTCAGCTGGCCTCTACATGGGCCAAGAAACATCTGGGACGCAGACTGATGGGGGACACCCTCGGGAAGGCCGAGGCTCTGATCGTCGCGGCCTTCGCCGACCCCCCTGTCAACGCGGAGGTGGTACGCCCGGCCCAGTCCTTGCCGGTCCAGACCGCCACCCGGGTATCGGTGGGCACCCATACTGACCCTACGGGCCCTGACGGGGCTCCTGGGGTGGTACGGGCTAGCAGCCCTCCGGCTCGGGTCGTCGCCCGGGTCTCGGTGGCTACCAGCACCGACGCCGTGGCTCCAGATTGGTCTCCTGAGGTGGATCGGGATGCAATCCCTCCAGCACGGGTTGCCCCGATCTTCCTTCCTCGTCGCCCGGAACCACCCAAGGAGCAGAGGGTGACACAGCCCCGGGCCACGGACAGCGGGCCTGCCCAGGACACCCTCGGCGAGGCTCCGCCCACCCAGCTTATTCCTGCATCTCGCAGGAGGCTTCCTCTGGGATCACCTGCAAGACAAGACACACAGGAGACCCCCACTCAGACCGAGGACGACGATGACTCACCACGTGGGTCCACAAGCTCCGGGGCGGATCAAACCCAGGACACCCCCACCCATACAGAGGACGACGATGACTCACCAGGGGGACCCACGGCCTCCTCGCCTCTCCTGATCGACTTTCGGGATGAAGAACAGGAGCGGGGGCTTTCTTCGGTGATGTCCCCTCGTTACTCTTCCGCGACCCCCGACTGGTCCCCTCTCCAGCCTGAGACGGCAGATGAGACGGCACCACAGGGTGAATTTTCACCACGGGGGCCCACACTTTCCGGGGCTCCTATGGTGGACTATGAGGACTCACCCTTGCAGCGGACGCCTCCTCAGGAGACGCCCCCTCAGGAGATGCTTCCTCAGGAGTCCCCCGATTGGGCACATTTGTTCCCTGGGGCACTAAAAAGGAAGCCACACAAGAGGCCTTCCGTCCCAGACACTCCACAACACCTGTCTATTCCAGAATGTGTCGAGTTGGTAGAGGATACGGCTAGTGCCTCCCCCCGTAGACCCACTAGACACATGGTCTCGAGTAGGAGGATGATGGATTGGAAGTTGTCGGCCAACAAGAAATTCTTGGTGATCGGCGACTCCAATCTGTCCCACCTACCACCTTTTTACGTCGACGACCTTCAGATCGACAGTTACCCGGGCGCCAGTTTTAGACACGCGGAGGCCATCCTACGCAAGACCGTAATTGCTGCACCGGTTGAAGTGTTGGTTCTAGCCTTTGGGATCAACCATCGTGAGCAGAAAGTTAAGGAGACCGCTATTAAGCAGCTCCAAGGGGCACTCAGGATGGCCGTGGCTACCTTCCCACGGGCCCGAGTGCTAATCCCCCTGATTAACTATTCGGCCGCTTTGCCCGTTGAGCAGAAAAACAACCTCGGGCGGCTGAATAGTTTAATCAGCAACAATTATGCTCACATCCCGGCTCTCGACAGCCGGGACTTTGAGACCCAACCCGACCTGGTCCACTGGACTCGGGACACGGCCAAGTTGATGCTCAAGCACTGGCTTGACTTTTTAAACTTGGCATCCCCATAATCCCGATCGCTCGGGGGGGTAATAAGAACGTGATAAATTTGGCCCATAATTTCACGCCAACCCCCTTACAAATCTCCCTCCTCAATAAGGGCCTCAACTTCATTCCTTCCACTAATCTCAGTAACGACTGGCATCATCAACTTCAATTTGACCTCCAGCGCTACCACAGACGTGTCAAACTTGAGGTATACTATGAGAAACAAGATTCTCTCGGACCTACACCGTTCACAGCCCGTTCCGGCTGGGAGCCCTCACCTGGACTTATGCCTCCGGAATTCCAGGCTATGGTCCGGTCCGACGGGCTCTCCATGTCCGGTTCGGGCTGCGCACCTGCGGTCGCTCCCAATTTGACACGCGGAGAAGTCGAGGCCCTTCATAGTCTAAAAACAAACAAACATATTGTGATCAAACCAGCCGACAAGGGGAGTGCTGTTGTCATTTTTGACAGATCGCAATACATATGGGAGGGTTCTCGGCAGTTGAGTGACATGACGTATTATAAACCACTGCCGGAACCTATTTATCCGCAAACTATTCCCATGGTAGAAAAGATTCTGGATAATCTTCTACTTAAAAAATTTATCAATTTTAAACAACATAGGTATCTTATGGGGGAGCCGGATCCTCGCCCCCGCAGGTTCTACATGCTCCCTAAAATTCACAAGGAGCCAGACAAGTGGAGCAAGCCCCACGAGATCCCTCCGGGGCGACCCATTGTGTCTGACTGCGGCAGCGAGACGTACAGAACGGCGGCGTTCATCGATCATTATCTGACGCCGCTGTCCGTTCTGCACGACAGCTACCTCAGGGATACCTATGATTTTATTGATAAAATCAAGAAGGTCTGCATTCCCCCAGATGCCATTTTGTTTACCATCGACATTGACAGCCTGTATACAAACATTGATATAAATGAGGGGATACAGGCTGTCAAAAATGTCTTCTACAGGTACCGCGACGTTAGCAGGCCCGAAAAGGAGCTCCTGCAGCTCCTCGACATTAATTTGAGGAGAAACGACTTTGAGTTTGACGGTCGTTTCTACCTCCAAATTAAGGGCACTGCTATGGGCAAGAAATTTGCACCGGCGTATGCCAACATTTTTATGGCAGAGTGGGAGACCTCTGCCTTGGCCGCCTGCCCAAAACGTCCTCTCCACTACTTCCGGTACCTGGATGACATCTGGGGTGTCTGGACCCATTCCAGTGAGGAGTTCAGCGTGTTCTTAAACACGCTGAACACTCACAATAAAAATATCACCATCAAGTCGACCACGAGCAACACATCGGTCGACTTTTTGGACACCACGACATTCAAGGGTCCCGACTTTGCCGACACGCAACACTTGGACATCAGGGTGTTCTTCAAGGAGACCGACACCCACGCGCTCCTCTTCAAAAGCAGCTTCCACCCCAAGCATACCTTCGCGGGGTTGGTGAAATCCCAATTGTTGAGGTTCCATCGTGTCTGCACCAGAAGGGAGGACTTCCTGACGGCCTCGAGGACCCTCTTTTCTGCCCTGAGGGGGAGGGGCTATTCCAGGTCCTTCCTCCGACGGCAGTTGAGGGTCTTCTTGGACCCGAAGGGGCCTCCCCCTGGGACCGACATGATCCCTCTCATCACCACCTACTCTCCCTCGGCCGTGCGGGTCGCCAAGAAGGTCAAAGACCACTTCCGGACCTTTGCGGAGAGTAGCGGGAGGCTGCCGGGGCGCTACGTGGTGCCGGCCTACCGTAAGAACCCCAACTTGAATGATCTGTTGGTCAGGGCCAGGGTCAGCTCACTGAGAGACCCGCCCTCCACTAGGAGGGACACCCTTGTCCGCCACTCACAATGGTTGGTGAACCCCCACAACCGCAAGGTTTTCCAGCCGTTGTGCCGTGGCGGCCGACACACCCGGAACTGTGTGTACGTGATTCGGTGCCAACGATGTGGCGATATGTACGTGGGCGAGACGGGCAATACCTTAGCTAGGAGATTCGCCCAACACAAGTACAACATCGTTAGGCATAAAAATACCAACACTCACCTGGTTCAGCATTTTCTCCGACACGGGTGGTCTTCCGTCCGGGCGACTGTCGTAGAGACGGATCCCAAATGGAGCCTCGCCCAACGCCACCGGGCGGAGCTCCTTTGGATCTCCAAATTGGGCACCAGACATCCAGGGGGCCTAAATGAGGTGTGAGTGTGAGCCCGTTGGATTGTGACGGACAGTGCACATTCCCGTTTTTCCCTTCTTTATTTTTCCCATACCCCCCACCCCCCCTCTTCCCTAACCCTAACCATTCCCTTCTCCTTACCTAAAACCTACCCCCAAACCTAACCAGCCAGTGCCTCCAATCCTCTTACGGCTCTCACTCTCCCTCGCTCGCCCTCCTGGACCTGCCAAAACAGACAGAAAACGCATAAATATACTCACCTGGGGATGGGACTCATATACAATCGGAGCATCATACTAAGGGGAGGTAACAGGGAATATATACCTAAAACCTACCCCAACCCTAATCCTAAAACCTAACCCTAACCCTAACCCTAACCCTAACCCTAACCCTAACCCTAACCTTGGGTACGGTACACATACGTACATTCAGAGCATTACACTAAGGGGAGCTTACTGGGACTATCCTCTCCCAACTCTCTGTTTAATACTGAAGCCCTAGGTCACACATCCAGGGTACTTTCTGTATTATTTCCATTTGAATGTACTAGTGTTTGTCTATTATTATATATATATATATATATATATACATATATATTTATTATAATATATTATATAATATTTATACCATATTACATTGTATTATATTATATATCATATAACAATAACAATGTCTATCATTTCATGTTATTGTTTTAGCAGACAGGATTTTGCAGTAGCATCCTGGGGCTTCAGAGGGTCACTGTTGTCTTCTTTTTACACTTGTGTTGTGGTCAAGACTTCTATTTTGAAGGCCAACTTGTGTTTGACGTGGACCCCACCCCTTCATTTAAATGTTATATTGCTATTAACACCTTTCTCCTGCAATACCTGTTTTCACTGCAAGGATAAAAGGTTGACTTTAGCCTACCTGCCGTGCTAACCTGCTAATACTCTACAAACGAGTCAGGCCTGATGAAGGTATCTTACCGAAACGTTGCCATCTGACTCGTTTCATGTAAATATACATTTTCTACTTTTTTCATATTTTTCTGACACATTGTAGTATTTTTCTTGTATTTGTTTACTTGCCGTGTCCAGTTGAAGGCCTGGTCGCGGCGCGACGCTTTCGTTCCACTAGTCGCTATTTTCTGTAAATAAACAGCCTATTTTTGATACTACATGTGCTATTTTTACTCACGAGATATTCCGGTGGCTCATTAGCGCGAGATACAGCATATTTTTGAACAAAAAAGCGTATCTCACCGTTTATGCAGCCAGCCATCAACCGGAAGTGATCATCTTGACCTCGGCGGAAGTCCCGCCTCCGAGCATTCCGTTCTCTCTTTTTCACAAAGGAAACGGATAAAGACAATTTATTTTTATAAAGCGAACAAACCTTTTTTCGCCAACCAGTTTTTCACATCATCCACACCAGCGACATATTAAAATAATTTTGCAATATGTCGGATGGGTTCGAATACGACTGGCTTCCGGTCAGGTCGGGGCGAAGACGCGCACGGCGACGTCAGGCTGCGCCTTCAGAGTGGCTCGCCCAGGATGATGAACGTTGTCATTATGACCAGGAGGAATATTTTTCTCAGTGGGATGAGCAGCGGCCCCAGAGGTCTTATGCGGATGTAGCACGGGGACGGCAGGATTCCTATCCGCGTCGCCCCTACCCGCAGACACGCCGCCATTTTGATGACCTACATCAAGAGCGCCGCAGCGCCCCTCAGTGGAATTATAGGAGAAACACACGCCAAAATAGGAATTTTGTGCCTTCAAGACAGCACTCTCAGGAGTACTTTAGGCCACAATATTCACCTCAAAGACGTCCCCGCTATCCTCCTCCCCCCAGGGGGACACGGAGGAAACGCCGGGATGCTTCCAGGAGGAATGGGCGCTCCCGTAATACCAGTAGAGACATGGACTCTAGGCCTCCCAGACATTATTCTCAGGACTATTTTTTACCTGAACATTGGCCTCAAAGACGTCCCCGCAATCCTCCCCGTCCCAAGAAGACACGCAAGAAGCGTCAGGACGCTTCTCGGAGGACTGCACCCCCTGACAACTCCACAACGTCCATGGAGGGGAATTTAAAAGCACAGTGTTTTTATAATATTATCAAAATAACACATCATTTGAATAATGTTACAAAAGACACTCACCCCCAGTCCATAATAAAAATGGAAGAGACGCTTGCCACCATGATCAAACCAGCGGTCTCCAACCCTGACGTTGAGACGCTTATCAGGTGCAATGCCAGGACTTGGGCATTAACGACGGTTGAGGTTTTAAGAGACCATTATAAAAACACTCTACAAGTGGAATTGGACAAGATAACCAGTTTTATTGACGAGGTTTGGAGACCCGCTTTTCAGCTGGCCTCTACATGGGCCAAGAAACATCTGGGACGCAGACTGATGGGGGACACCCTCGGGAAGGCCGAGGCTCTGATCGTCGCGGCCTTCGCCGACCCCCCTGTCAACGCGGAGGTGGTACGCCCGGCCCAGTCCTTGCCGGTCCAGACCGCCACCCGGGTATCGGTGGGCACCCATACTGACCCTACGGGCCCTGACGGGGCTCCTGGGGTGGTACGGGCTAGCAGCCCTCCGGCTCGGGTCGTCGCCCGGGTCTCGGTGGCTACCAGCACCGACGCCGTGGCTCCAGATTGGTCTCCTGAGGTGGATCGGGATGCAATCCCTCCAGCACGGGTTGCCCCGATCTTCCTTCCTCGTCGCCCGGAACCACCCAAGGAGCAGAGGGTGACACAGCCCCGGGCCACGGACAGCGGGCCTGCCCAGGACACCCTCGGCGAGGCTCCGCCCACCCAGCTTATTCCTGCATCTCGCAGGAGGCTTCCTCTGGGATCACCTGCAAGACAAGACACACAGGAGACCCCCACTCAGACCGAGGACGACGATGACTCACCACGTGGGTCCACAAGCTCCGGGGCGGATCAAACCCAGGACACCCCCACCCATACAGAGGACGACGATGACTCACCAGGGGGACCCACGGCCTCCTCGCCTCTCCTGATCGACTTTCGGGATGAAGAACAGGAGCGGGGGCTTTCTTCGGTGATGTCCCCTCGTTACTCTTCCGCGACCCCCGACTGGTCCCCTCTCCAGCCTGAGACGGCAGATGAGACGGCACCACAGGGTGAATTTTCACCACGGGGGCCCACACTTTCCGGGGCTCCTATGGTGGACTATGAGGACTCACCCTTGCAGCGGACGCCTCCTCAGGAGACGCCCCCTCAGGAGATGCTTCCTCAGGAGTCCCCCGATTGGGCACATTTGTTCCCTGGGGCACTAAAAAGGAAGCCACACAAGAGGCCTTCCGTCCCAGACACTCCACAACACCTGTCTATTCCAGAATGTGTCGAGTTGGTAGAGGATACGGCTAGTGCCTCCCCCCGTAGACCCACTAGACACATGGTCTCGAGTAGGAGGATGATGGATTGGAAGTTGTCGGCCAACAAGAAATTCTTGGTGATCGGCGACTCCAATCTGTCCCACCTACCACCTTTTTACGTCGACGACCTTCAGATCGACAGTTACCCGGGCGCCAGTTTTAGACACGCGGAGGCCATCCTACGCAAGACCGTAATTGCTGCACCGGTTGAAGTGTTGGTTCTAGCCTTTGGGATCAACCATCGTGAGCAGAAAGTTAAGGAGACCGCTATTAAGCAGCTCCAAGGGGCACTCAGGATGGCCGTGGCTACCTTCCCACGGGCCCGAGTGCTAATCCCCCTGATTAACTATTCGGCCGCTTTGCCCGTTGAGCAGAAAAACAACCTCGGGCGGCTGAATAGTTTAATCAGCAACAATTATGCTCACATCCCGGCTCTCGACAGCCGGGACTTTGAGACCCAACCCGACCTGGTCCACTGGACTCGGGACACGGCCAAGTTGATGCTCAAGCACTGGCTTGACTTTTTAAACTTGGCATCCCCATAATCCCGATCGCTCGGGGGGGTAATAAGAACGTGATAAATTTGGCCCATAATTTCACGCCAACCCCCTTACAAATCTCCCTCCTCAATAAGGGCCTCAACTTCATTCCTTCCACTAATCTCAGTAACGACTGGCATCATCAACTTCAATTTGACCTCCAGCGCTACCACAGACGTGTCAAACTTGAGGTATACTATGAGAAACAAGATTCTCTCGGACCTACACCGTTCACAGCCCGTTCCGGCTGGGAGCCCTCACCTGGACTTATGCCTCCGGAATTCCAGGCTATGGTCCGGTCCGACGGGCTCTCCATGTCCGGTTCGGGCTGCGCACCTGCGGTCGCTCCCAATTTGACACGCGGAGAAGTCGAGGCCCTTCATAGTCTAAAAACAAACAAACATATTGTGATCAAACCAGCCGACAAGGGGAGTGCTGTTGTCATTTTTGACAGATCGCAATACATATGGGAGGGTTCTCGGCAGTTGAGTGACATGACGTATTATAAACCACTGCCGGAACCTATTTATCCGCAAACTATTCCCATGGTAGAAAAGATTCTGGATAATCTTCTACTTAAAAAATTTATCAATTTTAAACAACATAGGTATCTTATGGGGGAGCCGGATCCTCGCCCCCGCAGGTTCTACATGCTCCCTAAAATTCACAAGGAGCCAGACAAGTGGAGCAAGCCCCACGAGATCCCTCCGGGGCGACCCATTGTGTCTGACTGCGGCAGCGAGACGTACAGAACGGCGGCGTTCATCGATCATTATCTGACGCCGCTGTCCGTTCTGCACGACAGCTACCTCAGGGATACCTATGATTTTATTGATAAAATCAAGAAGGTCTGCATTCCCCCAGATGCCATTTTGTTTACCATCGACATTGACAGCCTGTATACAAACATTGATATAAATGAGGGGATACAGGCTGTCAAAAATGTCTTCTACAGGTACCGCGACGTTAGCAGGCCCGAAAAGGAGCTCCTGCAGCTCCTCGACATTAATTTGAGGAGAAACGACTTTGAGTTTGACGGTCGTTTCTACCTCCAAATTAAGGGCACTGCTATGGGCAAGAAATTTGCACCGGCGTATGCCAACATTTTTATGGCAGAGTGGGAGACCTCTGCCTTGGCCGCCTGCCCAAAACGTCCTCTCCACTACTTCCGGTACCTGGATGACATCTGGGGTGTCTGGACCCATTCCAGTGAGGAGTTCAGCGTGTTCTTAAACACGCTGAACACTCACAATAAAAATATCACCATCAAGTCGACCACGAGCAACACATCGGTCGACTTTTTGGACACCACGACATTCAAGGGTCCCGACTTTGCCGACACGCAACACTTGGACATCAGGGTGTTCTTCAAGGAGACCGACACCCACGCGCTCCTCTTCAAAAGCAGCTTCCACCCCAAGCATACCTTCGCGGGGTTGGTGAAATCCCAATTGTTGAGGTTCCATCGTGTCTGCACCAGAAGGGAGGACTTCCTGACGGCCTCGAGGACCCTCTTTTCTGCCCTGAGGGGGAGGGGCTATTCCAGGTCCTTCCTCCGACGGCAGTTGAGGGTCTTCTTGGACCCGAAGGGGCCTCCCCCTGGGACCGACATGATCCCTCTCATCACCACCTACTCTCCCTCGGCCGTGCGGGTCGCCAAGAAGGTCAAAGACCACTTCCGGACCTTTGCGGAGAGTAGCGGGAGGCTGCCGGGGCGCTACGTGGTGCCGGCCTACCGTAAGAACCCCAACTTGAATGATCTGTTGGTCAGGGCCAGGGTCAGCTCACTGAGAGACCCGCCCTCCACTAGGAGGGACACCCTTGTCCGCCACTCACAATGGTTGGTGAACCCCCACAACCGCAAGGTTTTCCAGCCGTTGTGCCGTGGCGGCCGACACACCCGGAACTGTGTGTACGTGATTCGGTGCCAACGATGTGGCGATATGTACGTGGGCGAGACGGGCAATACCTTAGCTAGGAGATTCGCCCAACACAAGTACAACATCGTTAGGCATAAAAATACCAACACTCACCTGGTTCAGCATTTTCTCCGACACGGGTGGTCTTCCGTCCGGGCGACTGTCGTAGAGACGGATCCCAAATGGAGCCTCGCCCAACGCCACCGGGCGGAGCTCCTTTGGATCTCCAAATTGGGCACCAGACATCCAGGGGGCCTAAATGAGGTGTGAGTGTGAGCCCGTTGGATTGTGACGGACAGTGCACATTCCCGTTTTTCCCTTCTTTATTTTTCCCATACCCCCCACCCCCCCTCTTCCCTAACCCTAACCATTCCCTTCTCCTTACCTAAAACCTACCCCCAAACCTAACCCTAACCCTAACCCTAACCCTAACCCTAACCCTAACCCTAACCCTAACCCTAACCCTAACCCTAACCCTAACCCTAACCCTAACCCTAACCCTAACCCTAACCCTAACCCCTAACCCCTAACCCCTAACCCTAACCCTAACCCTAACCCTAACCCTAACCCTAACCCTAACCCTAACCCTAACCCTAACCCTAACCCTAACCCTAACCCTAACCCTAACCCTAACCCTAACCCTAACCCACACTTCCGGACCTTTGCGGAGAGTAGCGGGAGGCTGCCGGGGCGCTACGTGGTGCCGGCCTACCGTAAGAACCCCAACTTGAATGATCTGCTGGTCAGGGCCAGGGTCAGCTCACTGAGAGACCCGCCCTCCACTAGGAGGGACACCCTTGTCCGCCACTCACAATGGTTGGTGAACCCCCACAACCGCAAGGTTTTCCAGCCGTTGTGCCGTGGCGGCCGACACACCCGGAACTGTGTGTACGTGATTCGGTGCCAACGATGTGGCGATATGTACGTGGGCGAGACGGGCAATACCTTAGCTAGGAGATTCGCCCAACACAAGTACAACATCGTTAGGCATAAAAATACCAACACTCACCTGGTTCAGCATTTTCTCCGACACGGGTGGTCTTCCGTCCGGGCGACTGTCGTAGAGACGGATCCCAAATGGAGCCTCGCCCAACGCCACCGGGCGGAGCTCCTTTGGATCTCCAAATTGGGCACCAGACATCCAGGGGGCCTAAATGAGGTGTGAGTGTGAGCCCGTTGGATTGTGACGGACAGTGCACATTCCCGTTTTTCCCTTCTTTATTTTTCCCATACCCCCCACCCCCCCTCTTCCCTAACCCTAACCATTCCCTTCTCCTTACCTAAAACCTACCCCCAAACCTAACCAGCCAGTGCCTCCAATCCTCTTACGGCTCTCACTCTCCCTCGCTCGCCCTCCTGGACCTGCCAAAACAGACAGAAAACGCATAAATATACTCACCTGGGGATGGGACTCATATACAATCGGAGCATCATATTAAGGGGAGGTAACAGGGAATATATACCTAAAACCTACCCCAACCCTAATCCTAAAACCTAACCCTAACCCTAACCCCAACCCTAACCCTAACCCTAACCTTGGGTACGGTACACCTACGTACATTCAGAGCATTACACTAAGGGGAGCTTACTGGGACTATCCTCTCCCAACTCTCTGTTTAATACTGAAGCCCTAGGTCACACATCCAGGGTACTTTCTGTATTATTTCCATTTGAATGTACTAGTGTTTGTCTATTATTATATATATATATATATATATATATACATATATATTTATTATAATATATTATATAATATTTATACCATATTACATTGTATTATATTATATATCATATAACAATAACAATGTCTATCATTTCATGTTATTGTTTTAGCAGACAGGATTTTGCAGTAGCATCCTGGGGCTTCAGAGGGTCACTGTTGTCTTCTTTTTACACTTGTGTTGTGGTCAAGACTTCTATTTTGAAGGCCAACTTGTGTTTGACGTGGACCCCACCCCTTCATTTAAATGTTATATTGCTATTAACACCTTTCTCCTGCAATACCTGTTTTCACTGCAAGGATAAAAGGTTGACTTTAGCCTACCTGCCGTGCTAACCTGCTAATACTCTACAAACGAGTCAGGCCTGATGAAGGTATCTTACCGAAACGTTGCCATCTGACTCGTTTCATGTAAATATACATTTTCTACTTTTTTCATTTTTCTGACACATTGTAGTATTTTTCTTGTATTTGTTTACTTGCCGTGTCCAGTTGAAGGCCTGGTCGCGGCGCGACGCTTTCGTTCCACTAGTCGCTATTTTCTGTAAATAAACAGCCTATTTTTGATACTACATGTGCTATTTTTACTCACGAGATATTCCGGTGGCTCATTAGCGCGAGATACAGCATATTTTTGAACAAAAAAGCGTATCTCACCGTTTATGCAGCCAGCCATCAACCGGAAGTGATTATCTTGACCTCGGCGGAAGTCCCGCCTCCGAGCATTCCGTTCTCTCTTTTTCACAAAGGAAACGGATAAAGACAATTTATTTTTATAAAGCGAACAAACCTTTTTTCGCCAACCAGTTTTTTACATCATCCACACCAGCGACATATTAAAATAATTTTGCAATATGTCGGATGGTTTCGAATACGACTGGCTTCCGGTCAGGTCGGGGCGAAGACGCGCACGGCGACGTCAGGCTGCGCCTTCAGAGTGGCTCGCCCAGGATGATGAACGTTCTCATTATGACCAGGAGGAATATTTTTCTCAGTGGGATGAGCAGCGGCCCCAGAGGTCTTATGCGGATGTAGCACGGGGACGGCAGGATTCCTATCCGCGTCGCCCCTACCCGCAGACACGCCGCCATTTTAATGATCTACACCCAGAGGAGCGCCGCAGCGCCCCTCAGTGGAATTATAGGAGAAACACACGCCAAAATAGGAATTTTGTGCCTTCAAGACAGCACTCTCAGGAGTACTTTAGGCCACAATATTCACCTCAAAGACGTCCCCGCTATCCTCCTCCCCCCAGGGGGACACGGAGGAAACGCCGGGATGCTTCCAGGAGGAATGGGCGCTCCCGTAATACTAGTAGAGACATGGACTCTAGGCCTCCCAGACATTATTCTCAGGACTATTTTTTACCTGAACATTGGCCTCAAAGACGTCCCCGCAATCCTCCCCGTCCCAAGAAGACACGCAAGAAGCGTCAGGACGCTTCTCGGAGGACTGCACCCCCTGACAACTCCACAACGTCCATGGAGGGGAATTTAAAAGCACAGTGTTTTTATAATATTATCAAAATAACACATCATTTGAATAATGTTACAAAAGACACTCACCCCCAGTCCATAATAAAAATGGAAGAGACGCTTGCCACCATGATCAAACCAGCGGTCTCCAACCCTGACGTTGAGACGCTTATCAGGTGCAATGCCAGGACTTGGGCATTAACGACGGTTGAGGTTTTAAGAGATCATTATAAAAACACTCTACAAGTGGAATTGGACAAGATAACCAGTTTTATTGACGAGGTTTGGAGACCCGCTTTTCAGCTGGCCTCTACATGGGCCAAGAAACATCTGGGACGCAGACTGATGGGGGACACCCTCGGGAAGGCCGAGGCTCTGATCGTCGCGGCCTTCGCCGACCCCCCTGTCAACGCGGAGGTGGTACGCCCGGCCCAGTCCTTGCCGGTCCAGACCGCCACCCGGGTATCGGTGGGCACCCATACTGACCCTACGGGCCCTGACGGGGCTCCTGGGGTGGTACGGGCTAGCAGCCCTCCGGCTCGGGTCGTCGCCCGGGTCTCGGTGGCTACCAGCACCGACGCCGTGGCTCCAGATTGGTCTCCTGAGGTGGATCGGGATGCAATCCCTCCAGCACGGGTTGCCCCGATCTTCCTTCCTCGTCGACCGGAACCACCCAAGGAGCAGAGGGTGACACAGCCCCGGGCCACGGACAGCGGGCCTGCCCAGGACACCCTCGGCGAGACTCCGCCCACCCAGCTTATTCCTGCATCTCGCAGGAGGCTTCCTCTGGGATCACCTGCAAGACAAGACACACAGGAGACCCCCACTCAGACCGAGGACGACGATGACTCACCACGTGGGTCCACAAGCTCCGGGGCGGATCAAACCCAGGACACCCCCACCCATACAGAGGACGACGATGACTCACCAGGGGGACCCACGGCCTCCTCGCCTCTCCTGATCGACTTTCGGGATGAAGAACAGGAGCGGGGGCTTTCTTCGGTGATGTCCCCTCGTTACTCTTCCGCGACCCCCGACTGGTCCCCTCTCCAGCCTGGGACGGCAGATGAGACGGCACCACAGGGTGAATTTTCACCACGGGGGCCCACACTTTCCGGGGCTCCTATGGTGGACTATGAGGACTCACCCTTGCAGCGGACGCCTCCTCAGGAGACGCCCCCTCAGGAGATGCTTCCTCAGGAGTCCCCCGATTGGGCACATTTGTTCCCTGGGGCACTAAAAAGGAAGCCACACAAGAGGCCTTCCGTCCCAGATACTCCACAACACCTGTCTATTCCAGAATGTGTCGAGTTGGTAGAGGATACGACTAGTGCCTCCCCCCGTAGACCCACTAGACACATGGTCTCGAGTAGGAGGATGATGGATTGGAAGTTGTCGGCCAACAAGAAATTCTTGGTGATCGGCGACTCCAATCTGTCCCACCTACCACCTTTTTACGTCGACGACCTTCAGATCGACAGTTACCCGGGCGCCAGTTTTAGACACGCGGAGGCCATCCTACGCAAGACCGTAATTGCTGCACCGGTTGAAGTGTTGGTTCTAGCCTTTGGGATCAACCATCGTGAGCAGAAAGTTAAGGAGACCGCTATTAAGCAGCTCCAAGGGGCACTCAGGATGGCCGTGGCTACCTTCCCACGGGCCCGAGTGCTAATCCCCCTGATTAACTATTCGGCCGCTTTGCCCGTTGAGCAGAAAGACAACCTCGGGCGGCTGAATAGTTTAATCAGGAACAATTATGCTCACATCCCGGCTCTCGACAGCCGGGACTTTGAGACCCAACCCGACCTGGTCCACTGGACTCGGGACACGGCCAAGTTGATGCTCAAGCACTGGCTTGACTTTTTAAACTTGGCATCCCCATAATCCCGATCGCTCGGGGGGGTAATAAGAACGTGATAAATTTGGCCCATAATTTCACGCCAACCCCCTTACAAATCTCCCTCCTCAATAAGGGCCTCAACTTCATTCCTTCCACGAATCTCAGTAGCGACTGGCATCATCAACTTCAATTTGACCTCCAGCGCTACCACAGACGTGTCAAACTTGAGGTATACTATGAGAAACAAGATTCTCTCGGACCCACACCCTTCACAGCCCGTTCCGGCTGGGAGCCCTCACCTGGACTTATGCCTCCGGAATTCCAGACTATGGTCCGGTCCGACGGGCTCTCCATGTCCGGTTCGGGTTGCGCACCTGCGGTCGCTCCCAATTTGACACGCGGAGAAGTCGAGGCCCTTCATAGTCTAAAAACAAACAAACATATTGTGATCAAACCAGCCGACAAGGGGAGTGCTGTTGTCATTTTTGACAGATCGCAATACATATGGGAGGGTTCTCGGCAGTTGAGTGACATGACGTATTATAAACCACTGCCGGAACCTATTTATCCGCAAACTATTCCCATGGTAGAAAAGATTCTGGATAATCTTCTACTTAAAAAATTTATCAATTTTAAACAACATAGGTATCTCATGGGGGAGCCGGATCCTCGCCCCCGCAGGTTCTACATGCTCCCTAAAATTCACAAGGAGCCAGACAAGTGGAGCAAGCCCCACGAGATCCCTCCGGGGCGACCCATTGTGTCTGACTGCGGCAGCGAGACGTACAGAACGGCGGCGTTCATCGATCATTATCTGACGCCGCTTTCCGTTCTGCACGACAGCTACCTCAGGGATACCTATGATTTTATTGATAAAATCAAGAAGGTCTGCATTCCCCCAGATGCCATTTTGTTCACCATCGACATTGACAGCCTGTATACAAACATTGATATAAATGAGGGGATACAGGCTGTCAAAAATGTCTTCTACAGGTACCGCGACGTTAGCAGGCCCGAAAAGGAGCTCCTGCAGCTCCTCGACATTAATTTGAGGAGAAACGACTTTGAGTTTGACGGTCGTTTCTACCTCCAAATTAAGGGCACTGCTATGGGCAAGAAATTTGCACCGGCGTATGCCAACATTTTTATGGCAGAGTGGGAGACCTCTGCCTTGGCCGCCTGCCCAAAACGTCCTCTCCACTACTTCCGGTACCTGGATGACATCTGGGGTGTCTGGACCCATTCCAGTGAGGAGTTCAGCGTGTTCTTAAACACGCTGAACACTCACAATAAAAATATCACCATCAAGTCGACCACGAGCAACACATCGGTCGACTTTTTGGACACCACGACATTCAAGGGTCCCGACTTTGCCGACACGCAACACTTGGACATCAGGGTGTTCTTCAAGGAGACCGACACCCACGCGCTCCTCTTCAAAAGCAGCTTCCACCCCAAGCATACCTTCGCGGGGTTGGTGAAATCCCAATTGTTGAGGTTCCATCGTGTCTGCACCAGAAGGGAGGACTTCCTGACGGCCTCGAGGACCCTCTTTTCTGCCCTGAGGGGGAGGGGCTATTCCAGGTCCTTCCTCAGACGGCAGTTGAGGGTCTTCTTGGACCCGAAGGGGCCTCCCCCTGGGACCGACATGATCCCTCTCATCACCACCTACTCTCCCTCGGCCGTGCGGGTCGCCAAGAAGGTCAAAGACCACTTCCGGACCTTTGCGGAGAGTAGCGGGAGGCTGCCGGGGCGCTACGTGGTGCCGGCCTACCGTAAGAACCCCAACTTGAATGATCTGCTGGTCAGGGCCAGGGTCAGCTCACTGAGAGACCCGCCCTCCACTAGGAGGGACACCCTTGTCCGCCACTCACAATGGTTGGTGAACCCCCACAACCGCAAGGTTTTCCAGCCGTTGTGCCGTGGCGGCCGACACACCCGGAACTGTGTGTACGTGATTCGGTGCCAACGATGTGGCGATATGTACGTGGGCGAGACGGGCAATACCTTAGCTAGGAGATTCGCCCAACACAAGTACAACATCGTTAGGCATAAAAATACCAACACTCACCTGGTTCAGCATTTTCTCCGACACGGGTGGTCTTCCGTCCGGGCGACTGTCGTAGAGACGGATCCCAAATGGAGCCTCGCCCAACGCCACCGGGCGGAGCTCCTTTGGATCTCCAAATTGGGCACCAGACATCCAGGGGGCCTAAATGAGGTGTGAGTGTGAGCCCGTTGGATTGTGACGGACAGTGCACATTCCCGTTTTTCCCTTCTTTATTTTTCCCATACCCCCCACCCCCCCTCTTCCCTAACCCTAACCATTCCCTTCTCCTTACCTAAAACCTACCCCCAAACCTAACCAGCCAGTGCCTCCAATCCTCTTACGGCTCTCACTCTCCCTCGCTCGCCCTCCTGGACCTGCCAAAACAGACAGAAAACGCATAAATATACTCACCTGGGGATGGGACTCATATACAATCGGAGCATCATATTAAGGGGAGGTAACAGGGAATATATACCTAAAACCTACCCCAACCCTAATCCTAAAACCTAACCCTAACCCTAACCCCAACCCTAACCCTAACCCTAACCTTGGGTACGGTACACCTACGTACATTCAGAGCATTACACTAAGGGGA
Source organism: Nerophis lumbriciformis (assembly GCF_033978685.3). Taxonomy (NCBI): domain Eukaryota; kingdom Metazoa; phylum Chordata; class Actinopteri; order Syngnathiformes; family Syngnathidae; genus Nerophis; species Nerophis lumbriciformis. The sequence goes on along the minus strand of NC_084558.2, from coordinate 55,064,526 downwards.
GCTTACTGGGACTATCCTCTCCCAACTCTCTGTTTAATACTGAAGCCCTAGGTCACACATCCAGGGTACTTTCTGTATTATTTCCATTTGAATGTACTAGTGTTTGTCTATTATTATATATATATATATATATATATATACATATATATTTATTATAATATATTATATAATATTTATACCATATTACATTGTATTATATTATATATCATATAACAATAACAATGTCTATCATTTCATGTTATTGTTTTAGCAGACAGGATTTTGCAGTAGCATCCTGGGGCTTCAGAGGGTCACTGTTGTCTTCTTTTTACACTTGTGTTGTGGTCAAGACTTCTATTTTGAAGGCCAACTTGTGTTTGACGTGGACCCCACCCCTTCATTTAAATGTTATATTGCTATTAACACCTTTCTCCTGCAATACCTGTTTTCACTGCAAGGATAAAAGGTTGACTTTAGCCTACCTGCCGTGCTAACCTGCTAATACTCTACAAACGAGTCAGGCCTGATGAAGGTATCTTACCGAAACGTTGCCATCTGACTCGTTTCATGTAAATATACATTTTCTACTTTTTTCATTTTTCTGACACATTGTAGTATTTTTCTTGTATTTGTTTACTTGCCGTGTCCAGTTGAAGGCCTGGTCGCGGCGCGACGCTTTCGTTCCACTAGTCGCTATTTTCTGTAAATAAACAGCCTATTTTTGATACTACATGTGCTATTTTTACTCACGAGATATTCCGGTGGCTCATTAGCGCGAGATACAGCATATTTTTGAACAAAAAAGCGTATCTCACCGTTTATGCAGCCAGCCATCAACCGGAAGTGATTATCTTGACCTCGGCGGAAGTCCCGCCTCCGAGCATTCCGTTCTCTCTTTTTCACAAAGGAAACGGATAAAGACAATTTATTTTTATAAAGCGAACAAACCTTTTTTCGCCAACCAGTTTTTTACATCATCCACACCAGCGACATATTAAAATAATTTTGCAATATGTCGGATGGTTTCGAATACGACTGGCTTCCGGTCAGGTCGGGGCGAAGACGCGCACGGCGACGTCAGGCTGCGCCTTCAGAGTGGCTCGCCCAGGATGATGAACGTTCTCATTATGACCAGGAGGAATATTTTTCTCAGTGGGATGAGCAGCGGCCCCAGAGGTCTTATGCGGATGTAGCACGGGGACGGCAGGATTCCTATCCGCGTCGCCCCTACCCGCAGACACGCCGCCATTTTAATGATCTACACCCAGAGGAGCGCCGCAGCGCCCCTCAGTGGAATTATAGGAGAAACACACGCCAAAATAGGAATTTTGTGCCTTCAAGACAGCACTCTCAGGAGTACTTTAGGCCACAATATTCACCTCAAAGACGTCCCCGCTATCCTCCTCCCCCCAGGGGGACACGGAGGAAACGCCGGGATGCTTCCAGGAGGAATGGGCGCTCCCGTAATACTAGTAGAGACATGGACTCTAGGCCTCCCAGACATTATTCTCAGGACTATTTTTTACCTGAACATTGGCCTCAAAGACGTCCCCGCAATCCTCCCCGTCCCAAGAAGACACGCAAGAAGCGTCAGGACGCTTCTCGGAGGACTGCACCCCCTGACAACTCCACAACGTCCATGGAGGGGAATTTAAAAGCACAGTGTTTTTATAATATTATCAAAATAACACATCATTTGAATAATGTTACAAAAGACACTCACCCCCAGTCCATAATAAAAATGGAAGAGACGCTTGCCACCATGATCAAACCAGCGGTCTCCAACCCTGACGTTGAGACGCTTATCAGGTGCAATGCCAGGACTTGGGCATTAACGACGGTTGAGGTTTCAAGAGATCATTATAAAAACACTCTACAAGTGGAATTGGACAAGATAACCAGTTTTATTGACGAGGTTTGGAGACCCGCTTTTCAGCTGGCCTCTACATGGGCCAAGAAACATCTGGGACGCAGACTGATGGGGGACACCCTCGGGAAGGCCGAGGCTCTGATCGTCGCGGCCTTCGCCGACCCCCCTGTCAACGCGGAGGTGGTACGCCCGGCCCAGTCCTTGCCGGTCCAGACCGCCACCCGGGTATCGGTGGGCACCCATACTGACCCTACGGGCCCTGACGGGGCTCCTGGGGTGGTACGGGCTAGCAGCCCTCCGGCTCGGGTCGTCGCCCGGGTCTCGGTGGCTACCAGCACCGACGCCGTGGCTCCAGATTGGTCTCCTGAGGTGGATCGGGATGCAATCCCTCCAGCACGGGTTGCCCCGATCTTCCTTCCTCGTCGACCGGAACCACCCAAGGAGCAGAGGGTGACACAGCCCCGGGCCACGGACAGCGGGCCTGCCCAGGACACCCTCGGCGAGACTCCGCCCACCCAGCTTATTCCTGCATCTCGCAGGAGGCTTCCTCTGGGATCACCTGCAAGACAAGACACACAGGAGACCCCCACTCAGACCGAGGACGACGATGACTCACCACGTGGGTCCACAAGCTCCGGGGCGGATCAAACCCAGGACACCCCCACCCATACAGAGGACGACGATGACTCACCAGGGGGACCCACGGCCTCCTCGCCTCTCCTGATCGACTTTCGGGATGAAGAACAGGAGCGGGGGCTTTCTTCGGTGATGTCCCCTCGTTACTCTTCCGCGACCCCCGACTGGTCCCCTCTCCAGCCTGGGACGGCAGATGAGACGGCACCACAGGGTGAATTTTCACCACGGGGGCCCACACTTTCCGGGGCTCCTATGGTGGACTATGAGGACTCACCCTTGCAGCGGACGCCTCCTCAGGAGACGCCCCCTCAGGAGATGCTTCCTCAGGAGTCCCCCGATTGGGCACATTTGTTCCCTGGGGCACTAAAAAGGAAGCCACACAAGAGGCCTTCCGTCCCAGATACTCCACAACACCTGTCTATTCCAGAATGTGTCGAGTTGGTAGAGGATACGACTAGTGCCTCCCCCCGTAGACCCACTAGACACATGGTCTCGAGTAGGAGGATGATGGATTGGAAGTTGTCGGCCAACAAGAAATTCTTGGTGATCGGCGACTCCAATCTGTCCCACCTACCACCTTTTTACGTCGACGACCTTCAGATCGACAGTTACCCGGGCGCCAGTTTTAGACACGCGGAGGCCATCCTACGCAAGACCGTAATTGCTGCACCGGTTGAAGTGTTGGTTCTAGCCTTTGGGATCAACCATCGTGAGCAGAAAGTTAAGGAGACCGCTATTAAGCAGCTCCAAGGGGCACTCAGGATGGCCGTGGCTACCTTCCCACGGGCCCGAGTGCTAATCCCCCTGATTAACTATTCGGCCGCTTTGCCCGTTGAGCAGAAAGACAACCTCGGGCGGCTGAATAGTTTAATCAGGAACAATTATGCTCACATCCCGGCTCTCGACAGCCGGGACTTTGAGACCCAACCCGACCTGGTCCACTGGACTCGGGACACGGCCAAGTTGATGCTCAAGCACTGGCTTGACTTTTTAAACTTGGCATCCCCATAATCCCGATCGCTCGGGGGGGTAATAAGAACGTGATAAATTTGGCCCATAATTTCACGCCAACCCCCTTACAAATCTCCCTCCTCAATAAGGGCCTCAACTTCATTCCTTCCACGAATCTCAGTAGCGACTGGCATCATCAACTTCAATTTGACCTCCAGCGCTACCACAGACGTGTCAAACTTGAGGTATACTATGAGAAACAAGATTCTCTCGGACCCACACCCTTCACAGCCCGTTCCGGCTGGGAGCCCTCACCTGGACTTATGCCTCCGGAATTCCAGACTATGGTCCGGTCCGACGGGCTCTCCATGTCCGGTTCGGGTTGCGCACCTGCGGTCGCTCCCAATTTGACACGCGGAGAAGTCGAGGCCCTTCATAGTCTAAAAACAAACAAACATATTGTGATCAAACCAGCCGACAAGGGGAGTGCTGTTGTCATTTTTGACAGATCGCAATACATATGGGAGGGTTCTCGGCAGTTGAGTGACATGACGTATTATAAACCACTGCCGGAACCTATTTATCCGCAAACTATTCCCATGGTAGAAAAGATTCTGGATAATCTTCTACTTAAAAAATTTATCAATTTTAAACAACATAGGTATCTCATGGGGGAGCCGGATCCTCGCCCCCGCAGGTTCTACATGCTCCCTAAAATTCACAAGGAGCCAGACAAGTGGAGCAAGCCCCACGAGATCCCTCCGGGGCGACCCATTGTGTCTGACTGCGGCAGCGAGACGTACAGAACGGCGGCGTTCATCGATCATTATCTGACGCCGCTTTCCGTTCTGCACGACAGCTACCTCAGGGATACCTATGATTTTATTGATAAAATCAAGAAGGTCTGCATTCCCCCAGATGCCATTTTGTTCACCATCGACATTGACAGCCTGTATACAAACATTGATATAAATGAGGGGATACAGGCTGTCAAAAATGTCTTCTACAGGTACCGCGACGTTAGCAGGCCCGAAAAGGAGCTCCTGCAGCTCCTCGACATTAATTTGAGGAGAAACGACTTTGAGTTTGACGGTCGTTTCTACCTCCAAATTAAGGGCACTGCTATGGGCAAGAAATTTGCACCGGCGTATGCCAACATTTTTATGGCAGAGTGGGAGACCTCTGCCTTGGCCGCCTGCCCAAAACGTCCTCTCCACTACTTCCGGTACCTGGATGACATCTGGGGTGTCTGGACCCATTCCAGTGAGGAGTTCAGCGTGTTCTTAAACACGCTGAACACTCACAATAAAAATATCACCATCAAGTCGACCACGAGCAACACATCGGTCGACTTTTTGGACACCACGACATTCAAGGGTCCCGACTTTGCCGACACGCAACACTTGGACATCAGGGTGTTCTTCAAGGAGACCGACACCCACGCGCTCCTCTTCAAAAGCAGCTTCCACCCCAAGCATACCTTCGCGGGGTTGGTGAAATCCCAATTGTTGAGGTTCCATCGTGTCTGCACCAGAAGGGAGGACTTCCTGACGGCCTCGAGGACCCTCTTTTCTGCCCTGAGGGGGAGGGGCTATTCCAGGTCCTTCCTCAGACGGCAGTTGAGGGTCTTCTTGGACCCGAAGGGGCCTCCCCCTGGGACCGACATGATCCCTCTCATCACCACCTACTCTCCCTCGGCCGTGCGGGTCGCCAAGAAGGTCAAAGACCACTTCCGGACCTTTGCGGAGAGTAGCGGGAGGCTGCCGGGGCGCTACGTGGTGCCGGCCTACCGTAAGAACCCCAACTTGAATGATCTGCTGGTCAGGGCCAGGGTCAGCTCACTGAGAGACCCGCCCTCCACTAGGAGGGACACCCTTGTCCGCCACTCACAATGGTTGGTGAACCCCCACAACCGCAAGGTTTTCCAGCCGTTGTGCCGTGGCGGCCGACACACCCGGAACTGTGTGTACGTGATTCGGTGCCAACGATGTGGCGATATGTACGTGGGCGAGACGGGCAATACCTTAGCTAGGAGATTCGCCCAACACAAGTACAACATCGTTAGGCATAAAAATACCAACACTCACCTGGTTCAGCATTTTCTCCGACACGGGTGGTCTTCCGTCCGGGCGACTGTCGTAGAGACGGATCCCAAATGGAGCCTCGCCCAACGCCACCGGGCGGAGCTCCTTTGGATCTCCAAATTGGGCACCAGACATCCAGGGGGCCTAAATGAGGTGTGAGTGTGAGCCCGTTGGATTGTGACGGACAGTGCACATTCCCGTTTTTCCCTTCTTTATTTTTCCCATACCCCCCACCCCCCCTCTTCCCTAACCCTAACCATTCCCTTCTCCTTACCTAAAACCTACCCCCAAACCTAACCCTAACCCTAACCCTAACCCTAACCCTAACCCTAACCCTAACCCTAACCCTAACCCTAACCCTAACCCTAACCCTAACCCTAACCCTAACCCTAACCCTAACCCTAACCCTAACCCTAACCCTAACCCTAACCCTAACCCTAACCCTAACCCTAACCCTAACCCTAACCCTAACCCTAACCCTAACCCCTAACCCTAACCCTAACCCTAACCCTAACCCTAACCCTAACCCTAACCCTAACCCTAACCCTAACCCGCCCGGCCCAGTCCTTGCCGGTCCAGACCGCCACCCGGGTATCGGTGGGCACCCATACTGACCCTACGGGCCCTGACGGGGCTCCTGGGGTGGTACGGGCTGGCAGCCCTCCGGCTCGGGTCGTCGCCCGGGTCTCGGTGGCTACCAGCACCGACGCCGTGGCTCCAGATTGGTCTCCTGAGGTGGATCGGGATGCAATCCCTCCAGCACGGGTTGCCCCGATCTTCCTTCCTCGTCGACCGGAACCACCCAAGGAGCAGAGGGTGACACAGCCCCGGGCCACGGACAGCGGGCCTGCCCAGGACACCCTCGGCGAGGCTCCGCCCACCCAGCTTATTCCTGCATCTCGCAGGAGGCTTCCTCTGGGATCACCTGCAAGACAAGACACACAGGAGACCCCCACTCAGACCGAGGACGACGATGACTCACCACGTGGGTCCACAAGCTCCGGGGCGGATCAAACCCAGGACACCCCCACCCATACAGAGGACGACGATGACTCACCAGGGGGGCCCACGGCCTCCTCGCCTCTCCTGATCGACCTTCGGGATGAGGAACAGGAGCGGGGGCTCTCTTCGGTGATGTCCCCTCGTTACTCTTCCGCGACCCCCGACTGGTCCCCTCTCCAGCCTGAGACGACAGAGGAGACGGCACCACAGGGTGAATTTTCACCACGGGGGCCCACACTTTCCGGGGCTCCTATGGTGGACTATGAGGACTCACCCTTGCAGCGGACGCCTCCTCAGGAGACGCCCCCTCAGGAGATGCTTCCTCAGGAGTCCCCCGATTGGGCACATTTGTTCCCTGGGGCACTAAAAAGGAAGCCACACAAGAGGCCTTCCGTCCCAGATACTCCACAACACCTGTCTATTCCAGAATGTGTCGAGTTGGTAGAGGATACGACTAGTGCCTCCCCCCGTAGACCCACTAGACACATGGTCTCGAGTAGGAGGATGATGGATTGGAAGTTGTCGGCCAACAAGAAATTCTTGGTGATCGGCGACTCCAATCTGTCCCACCTACCACCTTTTTACGTCGACGACCTTCAGATCGACAGTTACCCGGGCGCCAGTTTTAGACACGCGGAGGCCATCCTACGCAAGACCGTAATTGCTGCACCGGTTGAAGTGTTGGTTCTAGCCTTTGGGATCAACCATCGTGAGCAGAAAGTTAAGGAGACCGCTATTAAGCAGCTCCAAGGGGCACTCAGGATGGCCGTGGCTACCTTCCCACGGGCCCGAGTGCTAATCCCCCTGATTAACTATTCGGCCGCTTTGCCCGTTGAGCAGAAAGACAACCTCGGGCGGCTGAATAGTTTAATCAGGAACAATTATGCTCACATCCCGGCTCTCGACAGCCGGGACTTTGAGACCCAACCCGACCTGGTCCACTGGACTCGGGACACGGCCAAGTTGATGCTCAAGCACTGGCTTGACTTTTTAAACTTGGCATCCCCATAATCCCGATCGCTCGGGGGGGTAATAAGAACGTGATAAATTTGGCCCATAATTTCACGCCAACCCCCTTACAAATCTCCCTCCTCAATAAGGGCCTCAACTTCATTCCTTCCACTAATCTCAGTAGCGACTGGCATCATCAACTTCAATTTGACCTCCAGCGCTACCACAGACGTGTCAAACTTGAGGTATACTATGAGAAACAAGATTCTCTCGGACCTACACCGTTCACAGCCCGTTCCGGCTGGGAGCCCTCACCTGGACTTATGCCTCCGGAATTCCAGGCTATGGTCCGGTCCGACGGGCTCTCCATGTCCGGTTCGGGTTGCGCACCTGCGGTCGCTCCCAATTTGACACGCGGAGAAGTCGAGGCCCTTCATAGTCTAAAAACAAACAAACATATTGTGATCAAACCAGCCGACAAGGGGAGTGCTGTTGTCATTTTTGACAGATCGCAATACATATGGGAGGGTTCTCGGCAGTTGAGTGACATGACGTATTATAAACCACTGCCGGAACCTATTTATCCGCAAACTATTCCCATGGTAGAAAAGATTCTGGATAATCTTCTACTTAAAAAATTTATCAATTTTAAACAACATAGGTATCTCATGGGGGAGCCGGATCCTCGCCCCCGCAGGTTCTACATGCTCCCTAAAATTCACAAGGAGCCAGACAAGTGGAGCAAGCCCCACGAGATCCCTCCGGGGCGACCCATTGTGTCTGACTGCGGCAGCGAGACGTACAGAACGGCGGCGTTCATCGATCATTATCTGACGCCGCTTTCCGTTCTGCACGACAGCTACCTCAGGGATACCTATGATTTTATTGATAAAATCAAGAAGGTCTGCATTCCCCCAGATGCCATTTTGTTCACCATCGACATTGACAGCCTGTATACAAACATTGATATAAATGAGGGGATACAGGCTGTCAAAAATGTCTTCTACAGGTACCGCGACGTTAGCAGGCCCGAAAAGGAGCTCCTGCAGCTCCTCGACATTAATTTGAGGAGAAACGACTTTGAGTTTGACGGTCGTTTCTACCTCCAAATTAAGGGCACTGCTATGGGCAAGAAATTTGCACCGGCGTATGCCAACATTTTTATGGCAGAGTGGGAGACCTCTGCCTTGGCCGCCTGCCCAAAACGTCCTCTCCACTACTTCCGGTACCTGGATGACATCTGGGGTGTCTGGACCCATTCCAGTGAGGAGTTCAGCGTGTTCTTAAACACGCTGAACACTCACAATAAAAATATCACCATCAAGTCGACCACGAGCAACACATCGGTCGACTTTTTGGACACCACGACATTCAAGGGTCCCGACTTTGCCGACACGCAACACTTGGACATCAGGGTGTTCTTCAAGGAGACCGACACCCACGCGCTCCTCTTCAAAAGCAGCTTCCACCCCAAGCATACCTTCGCGGGGTTGGTGAAATCCCAATTGTTGAGGTTCCATCGTGTCTGCACCAGAAGGGAGGACTTCCTGACGGCCTCGAGGACCCTCTTTTCTGCCCTGAAGGGGAGGGGCTATTCCAGGTCCTTCCTCCGACGGCAGTTGAGGGTCTTCTTGGACCCGAAGGGGCCTCCCCCTGGGACCGACATGATCCCTCTCATCACCACCTACTCTCCCTCGGCCGTGCGGGTCGCCAAGAAGGTCAAAGACCACTTCCGGACCTTTGCGGAGAGTAGCGGGAGGCTGCCGGGGCGCTACGTGGTGCCGGCCTACCGTAAGAACCCCAACTTGAATGATCTGTTGGTCAGGGCCAGGGTCAGCTCACTGAGAGACCCGCCCTCCACTAGGAGGGACACCCTTGTCCGCCACTCACAATGGTTGGTGAACCCCCACAACCGCAAGGTTTTCCAGCCGTTGTGCCGTGGCGGCCGACACACCCGGAACTGTGTGTACGTGATTCGGTGCCAACGATGTGGCGATATGTACGTGGGCGAGACGGGCAATACCTTAGCTAGGAGATTCGCCCAACACAAGTACAACATCGTTAGGCATAAAAATACCAACACTCACCTGGTTCAGCATTTTCTCCGACACGGGTGGTCTTCCGTCCGGGCGACTGTCGTAGAGACGGATCCCAAATGGAGCCTCGCCCAACGCCACCGGGCGGAGCTCCTTTGGATCTCCAAATTGGGCACCAGACATCCAGGGGGCCTAAATGAGGTGTGAGTGTGAGCCCGTTGGATTGTGACGGACAGTGCACATTCCCGTTTTTCCCTTCTTTATTTTTCCCATACCCCCCACCCCCCCTCTTCCCTAACCCTAACCATTCCCTTCTCCTTACCTAAAACCTACCCCCAAACCTAACCCTAACCCTAACCCTAACCCTAACCCTAACCCTAACCCTAACCCTAACCCTAACCCTAACCCTAACCCTAACCCTAACCCTAACCCTAACCCTAACCCTAACCCTAACCCTAACCCTAACCCTAACCCTAACCCTAACCCTAACCCCTAACCCTAACCCTAACCCTAACCCTAACCCTAACCCTAACCCTAACCCTAACCCTAACCCTAACCCTAACCCTAACCCTAACCCTAACCCTAACCCTAACCCTAACCCTAACCCTAACCCTAACCCTAACCCTAACCCTAACCCTAACCCTAACCCTAACCCTAACCCTAACCCTAACCCTAACCCATACAGAGGACGACGATGACTCACCAGGGGGACCCACGGCCTCCTCGCCTCTCCTGATCGACTTTCGGGATGAAGAACAGGAGCGGGGTCTTTCTTCGGTGATGTCCCCTCGTTACTCTTCCGCGACCCCCGACTGGTCCCCTCTCCAGCCTGAGACGGCAGATGAGACGGCACCACAGGGTGAATTTTCACCACGGGGGCCCACACTTTCCGGGGCTCCTATGGTGGACTATGAGGACTCACCCTTGCAGCGGACGCCTCCTCAGGAGACGCCCCCTCAGGAGATGCTTCCTCAGGAGTCCCCCGATTGGGCACATTTGTTCCCTGGGGCACTAAAAAGGAAGCCACACAAGAGGCCTTCCGTCCCAGATACTCCACAACACCTGTCAATTCCAGAATGTGTCGAGTTGGTAGAGGATACGACTAGTGCCTCCCCCCGTAGACCCACTAGACACATGGTCTCGAGTAGGAGGATGATGGATTGGAAGTTGTCGGCCAACAAGAAATTCTTGGTGATCGGCGACTCCAATCTGTCCCACCTACCACCTTTTTACGTCGACGACCTTCAGATCGACAGTTACCCGGGCGCCAGTTTTAGACACGCGGAGGCCATCCTACGCAAGACCGTAATTGCTGCACCGGTTGAAGTGTTGGTTCTAGCCTTTGGGATCAACCATCGTGAGCAGAAAGTTAAGGAGACCGCTATTAAGCAGCTCCAAGGGGCACTCAGGATGGCCGTGGCTACCTTCCCACGGGCCCGAGTGCTAATCCCCCTGATTAACTATTCGGCCGCTTTGCCCGTTGAGCAGAAAAACAACCTCGGGCGGCTGAATAGTTTAATCAGCAACAATTATGCTCACATCCCGGCTCTCGACAGCCGGGACTTTGAGACCCAACCCGACCTGGTCCACTGGACTCGGGACACGGCCAAGTTGATGCTCAAGCACTGGCTTGACTTTTTAAACTTGGCATCCCCATAATCCCGATCGCTCGGGGGGGTAATAAGAACGTGATAAATTTGGCCCATAATTTCACGCCAACCCCCTTACAAATCTCCCTCCTCAATAAGGGCCTCAACTTCATTCCTTCCACTAATCTCAGTAGCGACTGGCATCATCAACTTCAATTTGACCTCCAGCGCTACCACAGACGTGTCAAACTTGAGGTATACTATGAGAAACAAGATTCTCTCGGACCCACACCCTTCACAGCCCGTTCCGGCTGGGAGCCCTCACCTGGACTTATGCCTCCGGAATTCCAGGCTATGGTCCGGTCCGACGGGCTCTCCATGTCCGGTTCGGGTTGCGCACCTGCGGTCGCTCCCAATTTGACACGCGGAGAAGTCGAGGCCCTTCATAGTCTAAAAACAAACAAACATATTGTGATCAAACCAGCCGACAAGGGGAGTGCTGTTGTCATTTTTGACAGATCGCAATACATATGGGAGGGTTCTCGGCAGTTGAGTGACATGACGTATTATAAACCACTGCCGGAACCTATTTATCCGCAAACTATTCCCATGGTAGAAAAGATTCTGGATAATCTTCTACTTAAAAAATTTATCAATTTTAAACAACATAGGTATCTCATGGGGGAGCCGGATCCTCGCCCCCGCAGGTTCTACATGCTCCCTAAAATTCACAAGGAGCCAGACAAGTGGAGCAAGCCCCACGAGATCCCTCCGGGGCGACCCATTGTGTCTGACTGCGGCAGCGAGACGTACAGAACGGCGGCGTTCATCGATCATTATCTGACGCCGCTGTCCGTTCTGCACGACAGCTACCTCAGGGATACCTATGATTTTATTGATAAAATCAAGAAGGTCTGCATTCCCCCAGATGCCATTTTGTTTACCATCGACATTGACAGCCTGTATACAAACATTGATATAAATGAGGGGATGCAGGCTGTCAAAAATGTCTTCTACAGGTACCGCGACGTTAGCAGGCCCGAAAAGGAGCTCCTGCAGCTCCTCGACATTAATTTGAGGAGAAACGACTTTGAGTTTGACGGTCGTTTCTACCTCCAAATTAAGGGCACTGCTATGGGCAAGAAATTTGCACCGGCGTATGCCAACATTTTTATGGCAGAGTGGGAGACCTCTGCCTTGGCCGCCTGCCCAAAACGTCCTCTCCACTACTTCCGGTACCTGGATGACATCTGGGGTGTCTGGACCCATTCCAGTGAGGAGTTCAGCGTGTTCTTAAACACGCTGAACACTCACAATAAAAATATCACCATCAAGTCGACCACGAGCAACACATCGGTCGACTTTTTGGACACCACGACATTCAAGGGTCCCGACTTTGCCGACACGCAACACTTGGACATCAGGGTGTTCTTCAAGGAGACCGACACCCACGCGCTCCTCTTCAAAAGCAGCTTCCACCCCAAGCATACCTTCGCGGGGTTGGTGAAATCCCAATTGTTGAGGTTCCATCGTGTCTGCACCAGAAGGGAGGACTTCCTGACGGCCTCGAGGACCCTCTTTTCTGCCCTGAGGGGGAGGGGCTATTCCAGGTCCTTCCTCAGACGGCAGTTGAGGGTCTTCTTGGACCCGAAGGGGCCTCCCCCTGGGACCGACATGATCCCTCTCATCACCACCTACTCTCCCTCGGCCGTGCGGGTCGCCAAGAAGGTCAAAGACCACTTCCGGACCTTTGCGGAGAGTAGCGGGAGGCTGCCGGGGCGCTACGTGGTGCCGGCCTACCGTAAGAACCCCAACTTGAATGATCTGTTGGTCAGGGCCAGGGTCAGCTCACTGAGAGACCCGCCCTCCACTAGGAGGGACACCCTTGTCCGCCACTCACAATGGTTGGTGAACCCCCACAACCGCAAGGTTTTCCAGCCGTTGTGCCGTGGCGGCCGACACACCCGGAACTGTGTGTACGTGATTCGGTGCCAACGATGTGGCGATATGTACGTGGGCGAGACGGGCAATACCTTAGCTAGGAGATTCGCCCAACACAAGTACAACATCGTTAGGCATAAAAATACCAACACTCACCTGGTTCAGCATTTTCTCCGACACGGGTGGTCTTCCGTCCGGGCGACTGTCGTAGAGACGGATCCCAAATGGAGCCTCGCCCAACGCCACCGGGCGGAGCTCCTTTGGATCTCCAAATTGGGCACCAGACATCCAGGGGGCCTAAATGAGGTGTGAGTGTGAGCCCGTTGGATTGTGACGGACAGTGCACATTCCCGTTTTTCCCTTCTTTATTTTTCCCATACCCCCCACCCCCCCTCTTCCCTAACCCTAACCATTCCCTTCTCCTTACCTAAAACCTACCCCCAAACCTAACCCTAACCCTAACCCAACCCCCTAACCCTAACCCTAACCCTAACCCTAACCCTAACCCTAACCCTAACCCTAACCCTAACCCTAACCCTAACCCTAACCCTAACCCTAACCCTAACCCTAACCCTAACCCTAACCCTAACCCTAACCCTAACCCCTAACCCCTAACCCTAACCCTAACCCTAACCCTAACCCTAACCCTAACCCTAACCCTAACCCCTAACCCTAACCCCTAACCCTAACCCCTAACCCCTAACCCTAACCCTAACCCTAACCCTAACCCTAACCCTAACCCTAACCCTAACCCTAACCCTAACCCTAACCCTAACCCTAACCCTAACCCTAACCCTAACCCTAACCCTAACCCTAACCCTAACCCTAACCCTAACCCTAACCCTAACCCTAACCCTAACCCTAACCCTAACCCTAACCCTAACCCTAACCCTAACCCTAACCCTAACCCTAACCCTAGTTGGGAGCACAAGCCACGCCCCCTGCAGGCTCTTCTATAAAACCTCGTTTTGCAATTCTGGCTCATTTTTCCTCCAGCAGATGAGGGGACATCTTGCTCAGAGAGAGGTAATGAGGCCAATTTCTCAAAATTTCATGCCTGATGAGGTCATGCAGACCGAAACGCGCGTCGCATGATGTGGAATTTGATTGAATAATGTGTCTGACGCCACGTTCGGCGGTGTTCGTTCGGGGTCCCTGGGGGGTGTGCGTCTGGTGGGGGGTCACTGGGCGGATTGTTGATGGACAGTGCCTAACCCTAACCCTACCCCCAACCCTAACCCTAACCTTAACCCCCAACACCTAACTAGCCCGTGCCTCCGGTCTGTCCGTTGGGTGGCGCCCTGCCCTTCGTACGGCCCCCTGGTGGCTCTGTTTGGCATCGTTTGAGTGTGGTGTTGGCCGATTGGCAGACCCAAGTAAGAAAAAATAGGGGTCAGAGGTCACAGACATGGAGAACTTATCTGGATTTTTTTCTTGAAGTGATTTAATGATTTAATACTTCTTTAATTGTGTGTGGTGATATTGACTTGATATTTACTTGTGTGCAGTGCTGTGATATTAGAGTGCTCCACCCAGCTGGTCTGGATGAATTATACTTACCTTCTGGAGTGATTATGTAACCAGATAGTTCTCTTTTGTCTGTGGAGTGACTAAGTATTGCAGTTGTGTGCAGACGCCACCTGCAGGCACTCGGGAGGAGCGACTGATTGCAGTTGGGAGCACAAGCCACGCCCCCTGCAGGCTCTTCTATAAAACCTCGTTTTGCAATTCTGGCTCATTTTTCCTCCAGCAGATGAGGGGACATCTTGCTCAGAGAGAGGTAATGAGGCCAATTTCTCAAAATTTCATGCCTGATGAGGTCATGCAGACCGAAACGCGCGTCGCATGATGTGGAATTTGATTGAATAATGTGTCTGACGCCACGTTCGGCGGTGTTCGTTCGGGGTCCCTGGGGGGTGTGCGTCTGGTGGGGGGTCACTGGGCGGATTGTTGATGGACAGTGCCTAACCCTAACCCTACCCCCAACCCTAACCCTAACCTTAACCCCCAACACCTAACTAGCCCGTGCCTCCGGTCTGTCCGTTGGGTGGCGCCCTGCCCTTCGTACGGCCCCCTGGTGGCTCTGTTTGGCATCGTTTGAGTGTGGTGTTGGCCGATTGGCAGACCCAAGTAAGAAAAAATAGGGGTCAGAGGTCACAGACATGGAGAACTTATCTGGATTTTTTTCTTGAAGTGATTTAATGATTTAATACTTCTTTAATTGTGTGTGGTGATATTGACTTGATATTTACTTGTGTGCAGTGCTGTGATATTAGAGTGCTCCACCCAGCTGGTCTGGATGAATTATACTTACCTTCTGGAGTGATTATGTAACCAGATAGTTCTCTTTTGTCTGTGGAGTGACTAAGTATTGCAGTTGTGTGCAGACGCCACCTGCAGGCACTCGGGAGGAGCGACTGATTGCAGTTGGGAGCACAAGCCACGCCCCCTGCAGGCTCTTCTATAAAACCTCGTTTTGCAATTCTGGCTCATTTTTCCTCCAGCAGATGAGGGGACATCTTGCTCAGAGAGAGGTAATGAGGCCAATTTCTCAAAATTTCATGCCTGATGAGGTCATGCAGACCGAAACGCGCGTCGCATGATGTGGAATTTGATTGAATAATGTGTCTGACGCCACGTTCGGCGGTGTTCGTTCGGGGTCCCTGGGGGGTGTGCGTCTGGTGGGGGGTCACTGGGCGGATTGTTGATGGACAGTGCCTAACCCTAACCCTACCCCCAACCCTAACCCTAACCTTAACCCCCAACACCTAACTAGCCCGTGCCTCCGGTCTGTCCGTTGGGTGGCGCCCTGCCCTTCGTACGGCCCCCTGGTGGCTCTGTTTGGCATCGTTTGAGTGTGGTGTTGGCCGATTGGCAGACCCAAGTAAGAAAAAATAGGGGTCAGAGGTCACAGACATGGAGAACTTATCTGGATTTTTTTCTTGAAGTGATTTAATGATTTAATACTTCTTTAATTGTGTGTGGTGATATTGACTTGATATTTACTTGTGTGCAGTGCTGTGATATTAGAGTGCTCCACCCAGCTGGTCTGGATGAATTATACTTACCTTCTGGAGTGATTATGTAACCAGATAGTTCTCTTTTGTCTGTGGAGTGACTAAGTATTGCAGTTGTGTGCAGACGCCACCTGCAGGCACTCGGGAGGAGCGACTGATTGCAGTTGGGAGCACAAGCCACGCCCCCTGCAGGCTCTTCTATAAAACCTCGTTTTGCAATTCTGGCTCATTTTTCCTCCAGCAGATGAGGGGACATCTTGCTCAGAGAGAGGTAATGAGGCCAATTTCTCAAAATTTCATGCCTGATGAGGTCATGCAGACCGAAACGCGCGTCGCATGATGTGGAATTTGATTGAATAATGTGTCTGACGCCACGTTCGGCGGTGTTCGTTCGGGGTCCCTGGGGGGTGTGCGTCTGGTGGGGGGTCACTGGGCGGATTGTTGATGGACAGTGCCTAACCCTAACCCTACCCCCAACCCTAACCCTAACCTTAACCCCCAACACCTAACTAGCCCGTGCCTCCGGTCTGTCCGTTGGGTGGCGCCCTGCCCTTCGTACGGCCCCCTGGTGGCTCTGTTTGGCATCGTTTGAGTGTGGTGTTGGCCGATTGGCAGACCCAAGTAAGAAAAAATAGGGGTCAGAGGTCACAGACATGGAGAACTTATCTGGATTTTTTTCTTGAAGTGATTTAATGATTTAATACTTCTTTAATTGTGTGTGGTGATATTGACTTGATATTTACTTGTGTGCAGTGCTGTGATATTAGAGTGCTCCACCCAGCTGGTCTGGATGAATTATACTTACCTTCTGGAGTGATTATGTAACCAGATAGTTCTCTTTTGTCTGTGGAGTGACTAAGTATTGCAGTTGTGTGCAGACGCCACCTGCAGGCACTCGGGAGGAGCGACTGATTGCAGTTGGGAGCACAAGCCACGCCCCCTGCAGGCTCTTCTATAAAACCTCGTTTTGCAATTCTGGCTCATTTTTCCTCCAGCAGATGAGGGGACATCTTGCTCAGAGAGAGGTAATGAGGCCAATTTCTCAAAATTTCATGCCTGATGAGGTCATGCAGACCGAAACGCGCGTCGCATGATGTGGAATTTGATTGAATAATGTGTCTGACGCCACGTTCGGCGGTGTTCGTTCGGGGTCCCTGGGGGGTGTGCGTCTGGTGGGGGGTCACTGGGCGGATTGTTGATGGACAGTGCCTAACCCTAACCCTACCCCCAACCCTAACCCTAACCTTAACCCCCAACACCTAACCCTAACCCTAACCCTAACCCTAACCCTAACCCTAACCCTAACCCTAACCCTAACCCTAACCCTAACCCTAACCCTAACCCCCTAACCCTAACCCTAACCCCCTAACCCTAACCCCCTAACCCTAACCCTAACCCCCTAACCCTAACCCTAACCCTAACCCTAACCCTAACCCTAACCCTAACCCTAACCCTAACCCTAACCCTCTAACCCTAACCCTAACCCTAACCCCCTAACCCTAACCCTAACCCTAACCCTAACCCTAACCCTAACCCTAACCCTAACCCTAACCCTAACCCCCTAACCCTAACCCTAACCCTAACCCTAACCCTAACCCTAACCCTAACCCTAACCCTAACCCTAACCCTAACCCTAACCCTAACCCTAACCCCTAACCCAACCCTAACCCTAACCCTAACCCTAACCCTAACCCTAACCCTAACCCTAACCCTAACCCTAACCCTAACCCTAACCCTAACCCTAACCCTAACCCTAACCCTAACCCTAACCCTAACCCTAACCCTAACCCTAACACCCTTCTTTTTTATTTTTTCCTTATGCCTAAACCTAACCCTAACCCTAATCCTAACCCCACCCCCAACCCTAGCCCTAACCCTAACCAACTCTTTTCTTTATGCCTAACCCTAACCCTAATCCTAAACCTAACCC
Organism: Nerophis lumbriciformis; assembly: GCF_033978685.3. Lineage (NCBI taxonomy): Eukaryota > Metazoa > Chordata > Actinopteri > Syngnathiformes > Syngnathidae > Nerophis > Nerophis lumbriciformis. The sequence goes on along the minus strand of NC_084558.2, from coordinate 55,046,540 downwards.
TAACCCTAACCCCAACCCTAACCCTAACCCTAACCCTAATCCTAACCCTAACCCTAACCCCAACCCCAACCCTAACCCTAACCCTAACCCTAACCCCAACCCCAACCCTAACCCTAACCCTAACCCCAACCCCAACCCTAACCCGCCTGTGCCTCTGGTCCACTCACGGCTCGCGCTCTGCCTTGTGGGCCCGCCTGGGCCATCCCTTTACACACAAACGACAACATCTGATCCATACTTACCCTACTCACCTGGATTGGATCTTTATACACACAACGACAACTCTGATCCATACTTACCTTACCTATCTGGATTGGATCGTTATACACACAAACGACAACATCTGATTCCTACTTACCTCACTTACCTGGATTGGATCGTTACTTACCTGGGGATTCGGACATTCTGGTGCTGGGGGTGCCCCGGATGTCCCAGCACTCCAACTAGGACCTGAGGAAATACAAAATATTTAAAATCTCAAAAAATATGCAAAAAACCAAAAAAATTTTTTTAAAAAGAACACAAATACCTGAAAAACCTTCTAAAAACATTGTTGTACCTGTTCGGACTCCATATAGGAGCCATACTTACCTTGGTTCACGGCTTAGTTCATAGTGCAATTAATAGTGAATTTTTTACAATAATTTTTTATATATATATATAATTTTCCAATATTGCATAATTATGTGATTTTTATTTGCAATTTTTCATTTCAATTTTTATTTATCTCATTATTCACTATTAAAAGTTAATTAAAGGGTTAAAATTGTCGCTTGGGGCCATACATTGCTGCAGTGGTGTTTTTTAGTTGAGTTCTTTGGCTTTGCAAAAACGTTTTTGTTATTCCCTGCCAGCCATGACTCCACCCTACTCCTCGCAGCCAATAGCCTCATTCGACATCTTACCACCGGAGGAGCAACAGCTCACGCATTGCACGAAAAAGCCGAATCTCACACTTTATTTTGTCAGACAAGTCTTACGCCTGAAGAAGGTACAGAGAGTACCGAAACGTTGCGAAACAAGACTTGCAATTTCAAAACAACCTTTAAACTGTTATTTGCCCCTTTTTTCACCCCTTTCCCTCTCTCCCTTTCATTTGGTGCCGTGGGGAGCTGGTCTTCCACGAGGCGAAAAGTCTTTCTACATTTCGCTTATTTACGTTTAGTTTTACAAGCCTAAGTTTCTTAGCTAGTTTTTACAACTCCCCACCTTGGAGTTTTTTCATCGTTCTTTGCAGAACCGCCCTTAGTTGTTTGTATATTTATCTTTTTGTCGAGTGTGCTTCGCACTCTCGGCCATTTTGAGACATCCGGTCCGGGCGGAAGTGCGCTGCACAGCGGGCGGAAGCTCTCCGGCGTCCCCTTGTTTACGTTTTGTTTCACAAGCCTAAGTTTCTTAGCTAGCTTTTACAACTCCCCACCTTGGAGTTTTTTCATCGTTCTTCGCAGAACCGCCCTTAGTTGTTTGCATATTTATCTTTTTGTCGAGTGTGCTTCGCACTCTCGGCCATTTTGAGACATCCGGTCCGGGCGGAAGTGCGCTGCACAGCGGGCGGAAGCTCTCCGGTGTCCTCTTGTTTCATCCTATTTATACTACATTTTATTCATTTTCCTTTTACCTTACCTACCTGAGTTTCCATCATAGTTTTAGCCCACCCACTTTAATTTATTACACCAAAAAATACACGTATTTACCAACAATGGCGGCGTGGGAGGACGAGGAGTGGCACCTGGTCCGTCCCCGCGGACGGAAACAGCGCCCGCAGCGCGAAATGGTTCCGCCTCCTCGACCCCCGCCTGAGAACAGCCGCTATCACGGTCAAAACAGCCGTTTTGAGGACCGCTTCCACCACCCTCCCCGAAGAACATATTCGGAGGTGGCTCAGGGGTGTCCTGATAATTTTTTCGGCGGCCATTTTCGCCCCTACGGTGACACACGTCGCCGTGATTATGACGCACGTGGGATGCGCGACAGCGCCCCACAGTGGCGAAACAACGGCACTACACGCCAAAATCATAATAATTTTTTCAGAGGCTTCCAACCTCAACATTCCAATTTTTCAGGACATGATATGCCCCCTCAAAATAGGGTACATTTCCCTCCCACCCACCCTGGTCCTCCCAACCCCAGGGAGACTTATAGGGTCTATCAGAGGGGGAATAAGCACAAACCAGCACGGGGAAAACGCCCCAACAATAATAATAATAAAAAAACAGACAGGAATAATGACACACGTCCCCCCAGGGCATCTCACCCTGATAACCAGGACTCTGATTTTAGCGCAATTGCTAAAATGATGTATAACATCATCAAAATAGTACACCATTTAAAAAATGTCAGCAAAGAACACCAACCACAAACCATCACTAGGATGGAACTTACCTTGACGACGGGAATTCGACCAGCTGTCACCAACCCCGACACAGAAGACCTGATCATGGGAAATGCCAAAAATTGGGCATACACCACGGTCCTAATTCTCCGGCAACACTATAATAAAGCACTCCAATTAGAAGTGGATAAACTGGGGGGTTTTATTGCACAGAACTGGAAAGCCCCATTCCAGGTGGCCAAGGCGTGGGCCAAGGCACACTTGGGGCGCAGGCTGACGGCCGACACGCTCCGGCAGGCCGAGTCTCAAGTGGACTCGGTCTGGGTGGACACCCGCGCCGTTGAGGAGGTGGTGCGCCCTGCGCGGCTCCGACGGGCCGGGTCTCGAAGGGGCTCGGTCTCGTTGGACAACCGTGTGGTCATGGAGGTGGTGCACCCCACACTGCCCCCGCCGGTCCTGATACCACCTGCCGCTGCGCACGCCACGGTGGCCACCATGACCGACCCCGTCGGCGGTGAGTGGTCCCCTGAAGTAGAGCAGGATTTGGGCCCGCGGGGACAGGTGACTCCTGTCCCCTTCCCGGTCTTATCGCCTTCCTCTCCGGCTGCCGAACCATCTACGGCCCAGAGAGCGGCACGACCTCGCAGGCCTTGCAGCAGACCGGCCGACGACGCTATCGTCGAGGCTCCCTTGGTCCGGCCACTGGGGCCGCGACCACGGGTCGGGACTGACACTGGGGTCCTTCCTGCGGTCTCCGATACGCCACCCCGCTCAGTTCCACCTGTTGAGCACAGTACGTCGGTTTTGGTACATGGGGAGCAGAATGTGCGGGGGACTCCTGGCCAGCCAGAGACTGACCAACACTTACCTGAGAAGCAGGGGTTACCTGCGTCGGAACGGTCTTCCCCTGACACGCCTCCACCCTGGTACATACTCTACCCTGACCTGTCGCAAGAACCCCTCCTGGACGCGCCCATCCCGGACGCATCCCCCCCGGACACGCCTCTCCCGGACGCGCCCCTCTCGGACACTCATCTTCCGGACGCGCCCCTCCTGGACGCGCCCATCCCGGACTCACCCTTCCCAGACACGCCTCTCCCGGACGCGTCCCTCCCGGACACGCCTCTTCCGGACGCTCCCCTACCGGACGCGCCCCGCCCGGAGACGCCTCTTCCGGGCTTGTCACCAAGTTGGTGCCAATTGTTTTCTGGAAGGCAGAAAACAACAAAAACAGTCACTTCGGCTTCTCAGCCGACAGAAGACAATATTACGACGCAGGGTACCACGCCAACGAGTCCGCACACTCCCAGGAAGCCCACCAGACACATCAGCACAAATCGAAGGAAGATGGATTGGCACCTGTCTGTCGGCAGGAAGGTCCTGGTGATCGGTGACTCCAACATCAGTCGCCTTCCACCCACCCGTCACCCGGACCTCCAGATTGACAGCTACCCGGGGGCCAAATTTCTCCACGCAGAGGCCATCCTGCAAAAAACGGCAGTGAGTCCTGAGGTGGAGAAGGTCATCCTAGCATTCGGCATCAACCATAGGGAGCAAAAACCCAAGGTTACCACCCTCAAACAGCTCCTAAGGGCCCTTAAAGCGGCCAGAACGGCCTTCCCAAATGCCGAAATCTCTATCCCCCTCCTCAATTTCTCTGAATCCCTGCCCGAGGAACACAAGGCCAACCTCCGCATGATCAACACCTACATCAAAGACCGCCACAACTTCATCCCGACACTCGCCAACGAGGAGTTCGCTACAGGGAGGGACAAGATCCACTGGACCCATGACACAGCCAAGAAAATGATGGAGCACTGGCTTCGCTATTTAAACTTGACCTCCCCAAAATCCCGACCTCTCGGGGGGGGAACATAAACACAAACAAAAACATTGTAAATTTAACAAAACATTTCAGACTTACCTCCTCGCAGCGCTCCCTCCTTGACAAGGGCCTCAGTTTCGTCCCGTCCACCAGCCTCAGTCCCGAGTGGCACCATCAGGTAAAATTCGACCTGCAAGAATACCACAGGAGGGTCAAACTTGCAGTTTTTTATGAAAAGCAAGGGTCCCTCGGGCCGCGACCTTTCACTCCGAGGTCCGAATGGGAGCCCTCACCGGGACTGCTTCCTCCAGAGGTCCACACGCTGGTCCTGGCGGACGAGCACCCAACGCTCCTATCGGGTTGCGCCCTCGCGGTCGCGCCCAACCTGACGCGGGACGAAACGGAGGCCCTGCAGAGTCTGAAAAACAACAATAACATAGTAATTAAACCGGCAGACAAGGGTAGCGCAGTGGTAATTATGGACAGGTCTCAATATGTCTGGGAGGGCACCAGACAATTGAGTGACACCACTTATTATAAATCATTGGCCGCGCCCATCTACCCCGAAACTATCCCTATGATAGAAAGCATAATTCAAAATTTATTGAAAAAGCGATTTATAAATGACAAACAAAAGACCTACCTCTTGGGCGAATCGGAGCCCCGCCCCCGCCGGTTCTACTTGCTCCCCAAGATCCACAAGGAACGACACAAGTGGAGCCGACCACACGAGATACCCCCGGGCAGGCCCATTGTGTCCGACTGCGGCAGTGAAACCTACCGGACGGCGGCGCTCTTAGATCATTTTTTGACCCCACTCTCCATCAAACATGAGAGCTACCTCAAAGACACCTACGATTTTATAGAAAAGGTAAAAAATATTGATATTCCCCAAGAGGCCATATTATTCACTATAGACATAGATAGTTTATATACCAATATAGATATAGACCAGGGCATCCAAGCCGTAAAAAACATATTCTACAAATATCGAGATGTTAGCAGACCAGAAAAAGAACTTCTGCAACTTCTCGATATTAACCTGAGGAGGAATGACTTTGAGTTCAACGGCCGATTTTTTCTACAAATCAAGGGCACGGCCATGGGTAAGAAATTCGCTCCAGCCTATGCTAACATCTTTATGGCAGAATGGGAGACCTCTGCCCTGGCTGCCTGCCCAATTAGGCCCCTCCATTATTTACGCTACTTGGATGATATCTGGGGGGTTTGGACTCATTCCATGGAGGAATTTGAGGTGTTCCGCCACACCCTGAACACCCACAACCCCAGTATCACCATCAAGTGTACCACCAGCCCCACGTCAGTGGATTTCCTTGATACTACCACCTTCAAGGGTCCGGACTTCACCTCCACCCACCATTTGGACATCAAGGTCTTCTTTAAAGAGACGGACACCCATGCCCTCCTCCACAAAACCAGCTTCCACCCCCGACACACCTATGCGGGTTTGGTGAAGTCCCAACTTTTGAGGTTCCACCGGATCTGCACCAGACGGGAGGACTTTGTGACGGCCACGGGAGCCCTGTTCACTGCCC
>NC_084558.2:54998327-55035827 GCF_033978685.3 Nerophis lumbriciformis | reverse complement strand
TGTCTTATTGTGGCGGTTCGCTCCCTGTATAATCGGTGTCAGAGCTTGGTCCGCATTGCCGGCAGTAAGTCGGACACGTTTCCAGTGAGGGTTGGACTCCGCCAGGGCTGCCCTTTGTCACCGATTCTGTTCATAACCTTTATGGACAGAATTTCTAGGCGCAGTCAGGGCGTTGAGGGTATCTGGTTTGGTGGCTGCAGGATTAGGTCTCTGCTTTTTGCAGATGATGTGGTCCTGATGGCTTCATCTGGCCAAGATCTTCAGCTCTCACTGGATCGGTTCGCAGCCGAGTGTGAAGCGACTGGGATGAGAATCAGCACCTCCAAATCCGAGTCCATGGTTCTCGCCCGGAAAAGGGTGGAGTGCCATCTCCGGGTTGGGGAGGAGATCTTGCCCCAAGTGGAGGAGTTCAAGTACCTCGGAGTCTTGTTCACGAGTGAGGGAAGAGTGGATCGTGAGATCGACAGGCGGATCGGTGCGGCATCTTCAGTAATGCGGACGCTGTATCGATCCGTTGTGGTGAAGAAGGAGCTGAGCCAGAAGGCAAAGCTCTCGATTTACCGGTCGATCTACGTTCCCATCCTCACCTATGGTCATGAGCTTTGGGTCATGACCGAAAGGACAAGATCACGGGTACAAGCGGCCGAAATGAGTTTCCTCCGCCGGGTGGCGGGGCTCTCCCTTAGAGATAGGGTGAGAAGCTCTGCCATCCGGGGGGAGCTCAAAGTAAAGCCGCTGCTCCTCCATATCGAGAGGAGCCAGATGAGGTGGTTCGGGCATCTGGTCAGGATGCCACCCGAACGCCTCCCTCGGGAGGTGTTTCGGGCACGTCCGACCGGTAGGAGGCCACGGGGAAGACCCAGGACACGTTGGGAAGACTATGTCTCCCGGCTGGCCTGGGAACGCCTCGGGATCCACCGGGAGGAGCTGGACGAAGTGGCTGGGGAGAGGGAAGTCTGGGCTTCCCTGCTTAGGCTGCTGCCCCCGCGACCCGACCTCGGATAAGCGGAAGAAGATGGATGGATGGATGGATATCTCGCCTGATGAAGGTACAATATACCAAAACGTTGCATCGATTTGTCACAGTTTATACATGTAAATAAATAGTACTATTTTTTCGAAATTTGGATTTTTCATTTTTACTTTTTATCTGCCCATTGACACATTGACAAACAACCTCCAATTCTATTGCCTGCTTTATATTTTTATATAATGTCCGGGTTTTTGCAAAAGCAAGCAACCTTGTTGTTGGCTAATAGCATTAGCACAAGCCATGCGGTGCTACCATTTAAGCTAACTGCTAGTGCCGATGAAGAGGTGCGGGGCCTCAACCTTGAGCCACACAACGGCGAATTAACAGGCAATAACATCATGAACTGAGGTGGTCTCCAAGACAACAATTTCGGCCCTAAAATAAGATGCATGCAAAACATTGTCATAATGTTGCATCATCTTAAAAACATTAACCAACATGAGCAGCCACAAACTATTTTTAATATGGCAAATGCACTGGCCAATAGGATCAGGCCTGCACTAAACAATGCTGACACGCAGGCCTTGATTGTAATTAATGCCAAAAATTGGGCTGATGCTACCAGGGACATTTTGAAGAGGCATTATTCAAATACATTAAAAATTGAAAAGGAAAAGCTTACTCCTGTAATTGGCTACAACTGAAGGTCCGCCTTTTTTATTGCCTTGAACTGGGCCAGAAAAAAGCTTGGCACAAAGATGACTTCTGACATCCTACAACTGGCGGAGAGCCAAATAGCCTCGCTGGTGGTGACACCCAAAGGCCACAACGCACGAGCGGTTCCACCAGGACGGAACGACGACGCCCCTCTCCATCCCAGAGACCTCAGGCCATGGTGGAGATCTGCGGCGAGTTCCCTCCTCCTACCTGCTTTGCGCCGGCTGTCCAGATGGCTCCACAGCGATCTGGCACACACGCAGAAGCTACCTGCTCAGCTCCTCTGACGCAAGACGGCAGACGAAGACGAGAATGCAGACGGCCCGTGAATGACCGGAGACCATGGAACATCAGACCCCAGGCGCCCCAGGTACAGAGTGCGACTTTTGGTGAACCCCCTCCTACCTGCAGGCGACCTGAGACGAAGAGGATGAGACGACTGAGTGCTGAACGCTTCGAGGCTCCTGACCACAGCTTGTTCACGTCCATCGCTGTCCAGCCAGCCAGAGAGGTGGGTGTGGCGAGATGGAACTCCCCCACTGACACGCTGGTTCCAAAGATGGGTGGGCTGACCCCACAATCCCTATACATCGGTGGAGCGGAGGGGGGGGGGGGGGTCTAAATGGGGTGCAAAATGTCTGACTTTGTGGGTGTTATCTGGTTGGCCTCCTTCGGGGACTTACGGGGGTTCTGTGTCTGGCGGGGCCCAACCTTGACAGACCGCGCACTAGAGATGCGCGGATAGGCAATTTATTTCATCCGCAACCGCGGCAGAAAGTCGTCAACCATCCGCCATCCACCCGATGTAACGTTTGATCAGAACTGCACCCGCCCGCCATCCGCCCGTTGTTATATATCTAATATTAATTTAAAAAAAAAAAAAGGGTGAAAACTACGCGAATTGCACCTTGTGCAGACAAGATTTTTCGATCGGACACGGAGGAATTAGTGATGTAAAAGACCACGTTGGGACAAAAAAACACAAGTCTAATGCCGTTGCTAGCGATACAAGTGGAAAACTTTCAACGTTTTTCGTCGCCCAAACAGATTCTTTGGATGTGATAAATGCCGAAGTTTTATTTAGGGAGGCAATAATTGAGCATGGACTTCCAATCGCACTGGCTGATCACATGGGACAGTTAATAATGTAATGCAACCTTTAAAAATCATTACGCGGTGATCGCGATCCCAAAAATAAACTTTTCTTGCATGATAATGTCCAGAAAAATTCGCTTTATATTACTATAGAGTCCTTTTAACGAATGAGTTTGATGGTTTATCACAAACCTTAAATGAAAGAAGTCCTTTGTTCTCCTGCAGCATGGCCTTGCTTCGTGTTTGGTGCGCCATCCTGTCGGCTGTATTTCACAGCACGACATACTGTTAAAAGTGTTTATACTATTTATACTTTCAATTAACAAATTGAAGTCTTGTGAAAGGTTGACAGGATAACTGGCATTAACTGTCAAAATAATTTCAAACTATTGAAGTTAGCTTACAGAATAAACATGTCAATCAACCCATATGATTTTTGCTGTAATATTTTTGTTTTGAAAAGTCACTGTGACTGATAGAAAAGTGATGGTTTTAGCAACATTTTAACCTGTCTGAATGCTAATAATCATTTTGCGTCGGGGGGCGAAGCCCTGAACCCTCCACCAGGACTTTGTCCTGGACCTACCGGGGCCTGCGGCCCTTGGACCCTGGCTACTAGGTTTTTCTGATTTAAAAGTTGGCAGGTATGGTGAGGTTATAAAGCTTTTGCCTGTTAAAGAAAGGAGACTGATCCAACGCAGCACAGACTTGCGCGTGCCACGCTGTCACGACCCAGACGCACACCAGTGCGCAATCATATGGGAGCCGCGCTGAGCGCACCTCCAAGCGCGTCTCGCTGCCGGCGACGGCCAGGTATGGGCCCACGCTCCAGCGCCATCCATTTTCAGGGCTAGTTGATTCGGCAGGTGGGTTGTTACACACTCCCTTAGCGGGTTCCGACTTCCATGGCCACCGTCCTGCTCTCTATATCAACCAGGGTGAGCCCCACCCCTTTCGTGAGCGCACTGCGCGCGGAGTGACCCCTGTTACGCGCCCCCGGCAACAGGGGTGGCAAGCAGGTAAGCTGCGCGGGCGGAGTGACCCATGTTACGAGCCCCCGGCCACGGGGGTGGCGGGCAGGTAAGCTGCTTACCTGCTGCGCGTGACGCCGGCCGCTCCCGGTGGGGCCCTCTCGGGGGAAGGGGCCTCGGTCCCGGACCCCGGCGAGGCATCCCTTCTCCGCTCCGTAAAAGTGTCCATCTCTTTTTTTTTTTTTCTTCTGTTGTGGCATATGCTGCAGGTGCCTGCTCGTTTTTCGTATGTGGGTAACAACATTTAACTATGTATATATATTTACCAATTGGTTTAACTGCCACCCGCAAAAAAAAAAAAAAAATCTAATTAATTCGCCCGACCCGATAAAATCTTATTTTTTTAAATTTCATCCGCCCGATCCGCGGATAATCCGCGGACTCCGCGGTTGTGTCCGCAAACCGCGCATCTCTACCGCGCACATTCCTCCCCCCCTCTCTCTCTCTCTAACTCAATCCCAAAAAACCCTAACCCAGGGGTCGGCAACCCAAAATGTTGAAAGAGCCATATTGGACCAAAAATACAAAAACAAATCTGTCTGGAGCCGCAACAAGATAAAAGCCATATTACATACAGATAGTGTGTCATGAGATATAAATTGAATTAAGAGGACTTAAAGGAAACTAAATGAGCTCAAATATAGCTACAAATTAGACATAATGATGCAATATGTACATATAGCTAGCCTAAATAGCATGTTAGCATCGATTAGCTTGCAGTCTTGCAGTGACCAAATATGTCTGATTAGCACTCCACACAAGTCAATAACATCAACAAAACTCACCTTTGTGCATTCGTTTGGTGGACAAAATGAGACAGAAAAAGAAGTGGCATAAAACATGTCCTCGAAAGTCGGAGAAAGTTATACATGTAAACAAACCACGGTGAGTTCAAGGACCGCCAAAATTAGTTGGACAAAACGGCGCTCGCCAAATACTTGAGTCAGTGAAGCATGTTTAATATAAACAATGTGCTTTATAACAATTAGGGAGGTTTGTGTCATGTTTGTCCTCCTACAGAAACCATATTAAAACAAAAAACATATTTTTTTCCCCTCATCTTTTTTCATACGTTTTTGAAAAAGCTCCAGAGAGCCACTCGGGCGGCGCTAAAGAACCGCATGCGGCTCTAGAGCCGCGGGTTGCCGACCCCTGCCCTAACCTTAACACAGTGCACACCCCCTACACATCCCCCTAACCCTAACTCTAATATATCAAACTGTTTTATAAAAAAAAAAAAGGGTTACGGTCCAGAGCACAAATACAATTTTTTTTTTTTCAAATCATAAAATCGTGGCATTACTGTTGTGGCTGTAGGAAACCTCCATTTCTTTTTTTCTCAAAACCTAAAAGTCTTAGGATGGCAGTAGCTGCGTGTATAAAAAGTATTAAATTGGTTTTGATTAATTTAATACATTTCTTCAAATAAACAAAATATAGACCACAAATAGAAGAAACAAAGTAAATAAAGCAGAATGAGATGAATATGTTTGATGAATAAACATTTTTTCTCATGTTCTCAGTGAAGATCGGACCATTGACACATTTCACCAGATTTTTTTGATGATCACTTGCAGATTAGCGTGTTTGCCACTAGAGGGTGCTAATTGATCATTAAACAACCAGCCAGCACCATGTTTGCTACCAAGGACATGTGCCGGATGACAAACTAGTTGACAGCTGAGAAGAAAATAAATGTAAATGATCTATGTGCTGGCAGATATATTCAAAAGCTAAAACAAAACATGTTCATTACGATACATCCATCCACTTTTTACCGCTTGTGCCTTTCAGGGTCGCTGGAGCCTATTTCAGCTGCGTTCGGGCGGAAGGCAGTGTACACCCTGAACAAGTCTCCACCTCATCACAGGCATTACAATATTTTTAACCCTCAAATAAGATTTTTCAATATGTTCATTGAATTACAAAAAAGTGAACATTACATTACATAGACAGTGTTGATACAGGTAGTGAGTGAATGACACACTCACTCCAGGTTAGTCCAATCCTCACCAAACTTGCACATTTTTAAAAAGGGACTGACAAAAACATGTGAGTCGAACATGAGCCAACAATGGTTGACAAACATGGCCGCCAGTCATCCGTCTTAGCAATGAAATGTCCACACTAAGTTATCAAGCATGATGCAATATGTATTACATGTATGCTAGCAACTGCACATCAATGACTATTGTGAAAGGTCAAACAATGTTCATACATCATAATTCATAAACATGTACTATTTGAAGCAGTCTTCTCATGAAAGATGATGTCGTCTTCACGCATGCCTTGTTTCTGGACCAGCGTCTTGAAGTCATGCAGCAGCGCAGGCCGCACATCCAAAGATCGAGCTAAGAATGTAAAATTGTCATTTTTATAGCAGACTACTATTAGATATATGAATATATTAATAGAACATTAGATACCTATTTTCATCCATCCATCCATCTCACACCCCGCCTCAGGTGAAGGTAATGTCACCTTTGCAAAGCAGACTTTCAAACCAACGATGGCAAGGCACACAGCAACAGTTTAAAAACATTTAAATCCCAAAGTATCAAGAAGTGAACAACAGGAAACAGTACCCAAAATCTGCAATAGTAATAGAGGCAACACTAGTATAGTATATTATATATAGTAAATGTATATACTAAATACATTTCAGAGTCACATGCGTTAAATAGGCCTAAATAATTAATCAAAATAAGCATATTAAAAATAATGAAAGGTAAATCATCCATTATAACAAAATACATGTATTCACAAGCAAAGGTCAATAATCAACTATGTCAAAGTAAAGAATTAAATAATCAAAACAGATTTAGCAAAATCAATTAGCAATCAACAAAACTCATTTAACCGGTTACAACACATCACCAAAATAATCGCCTCAGTAGATGTTTGATGCATGGAGACTTGACCTCCTGCTCAGGACAGAGAACCTCCTCTGGCAGTGACAGACAGCAGACTGGCAGAAAAATGGCATTTTCCAACTTAAATAGCCCATAGCCCCTCCCACTAGCTGGGACCAATTTGACAGGGGGAATTAAGAATGCCGTTCTTTTGTAAAATACACCATAAATAACTATCACACGTCTAAAAGCATTCACAGAGTACTTTTGCATTTGTAGATCAGTCATTTTTGTATACAATGTATTCAGGCTTGGATAACATCACTTTAAATGTCCAGTGTCCTTCTGTAACACCCAGCTTTTCACAACCATGGTTCGGCCCAAATTAGGCCTAATTAGTCCAGGCAGGTGTGTTCACCTGTATAAAGTCCTCAGCCCCACCCTGACTCTTTTAGCCACCCGTTCACAGCCATGGTGAGTGACAGCCAGTGACGTGCGGTGAGGTTCGTGACTGGTGAGGCACTGACTTCATCACAGTCAGATTTACAAACATATGAACCCTAAAGAGTATCTTATTCACCATTTGATTGGCAGCAGTTAACGGGTTATGTTTAAAAGCTCATACCAGCATTCTTCCCTGCTTGGCACTCAGCATCAAGGCTTGGAATTGGGGGTTAAATCACCTACAATTATTCCCGGGCGCGGCGCCGCTGCTGCCCACTGCTCCCCTCACCTCCCAGGGGGTGATCAAGGGGATGGATCAAATGCAGAGGACACATTTCATTACACCTAGTGTGTGTGTGACAATCATTGCTACTTTAACTTAACTTTAACTTTACACATACAAACTGTAGCACACAAAAAAGCACATTTAATAAAAAAAAATTTATTATGGTCTTACCCAGGGGTGCTCACACTTTTTCTGCAGGCGAGCTACTTTTCAATTGATCAAGTCGTGGGGATCTACCTCATTCATATATATAATTTACATTTACTTATTTATGAAATATATGTTTTTGTTAACAAGTTAAAGGTGTTTAATGATAATGCAAGCATGTTTAACACATATAGTTAATATTGTTAATACATTAAAGGTGTTTAATGATAATACAAGTATGTTTAATATATATAGTTAATATTGTTGACAAGTAAAAGGTGTTTAAAGATAATGCAAGCATGTTTAACACATATAGTTAATATTGTTAAAAAAATTAAAGGTGTTTAAAGATAATACAAGCATGTTTAATACATATAGTTAATATTGTTAACAAGTTAAATGTGTTTAATGATAATACAAGCATGTTTAACACATAGTTAATATTGTTAAAAAATTAAAGGTGTTTAATGATAATACAAGAATGTTTAATACATATAGTTAATATTGTTAACAACTTAAAGGTGTTTAAAGATAATACAAGCATGTTTAACACACAGTTAATATTGTTAACAAGTTAAAGGTGTTTAAAGATAATACAAGCATGTTTAACACATATAGTTAATATTGTTAATAAGTTAAAGGCGTTTAAAGATAATACAAGCATGTTTAACACATATAGTTAATATCGTTAATAAGTTAAAGGTGTTTAAAGATAATGCAAGCATGTTTAACACATATAGTTAATATTGTTAATAAGTTAAAGGTGTTTAAAGATAATACAAGCATGTTTAACACATATAGATTCCTTTCTTTCATGAAGACAAGAATATAAGTTGGTGTATTACCTGATTGTGATGACTTGCATTGATTGGAATCAGACAGTGGTGATGATAACGTCCGCATTTTCGAATGGAGGAGAAAAAAAGTCCTCCTTTCTGTCCAATACCACATGAAAGTGGTTGGTTTTTGGCATCTTATTTGTCCAGCTTCCGTACTCCTTTGTATACACTTTACAAGAAATACATTGTCGGCAAACTCCGTAGCTTGCTAGCTTGTGCATGCCAGCTTTCTGAGACTCTTATTTTGTTAGCGCAACTGTGCAACTGTGCAGTCAGTCTTTGGAGTTTTGACGACAGGTACGGCGCCAGAGTCTGTTGAAATAAAGTGTTTCTCGCCTTCCAGTCGGTAATTTTAATGAGCTGGCAGCAGCCAGCGTCATCTCAGAAGACCCTCGGGTGCCGTGAATGTCAATCAAGTGACGAAAGTGACGTCATAGTGAAGATTTATGATCGCTCATTTTTAGGACTATTTTTTTAATGCCTGGCTGGTGATCGACTGACACATCCTCCGGGATCGACCGGTAGGTCGCGATCGGCGTAATGAGCACCCCTGGTCTTACCTTTACTTCTAAGTGCGGGAACAGTGGTGTTGGTGTTGGAGGAGTTGTGCATGAATGAAATATGAAATCCGTGCTGCAGTCTGCAGGTGTACCTAATGTTGTGTCCCTGCAGTCGTTCACGGCTCCTCCGGCGCGAGCATTGTTGTTTTTGCACTTTTTGGCTTCTTGTTAAGTGACTTCTTTTGGGTGGATTCGGTCTTGCATGTAGAGGGTTTGGGTGTGAACTTTGGTTGGTGTGGCGCTCCCGTCGGGGGTGCAGTCTGCGGCGAAGGTGCAATAACCGGCACCAGGAGGCGGGGTTACGCAAGCCTCAGCCAGTAAATCTTCGCAGCAGTTTTATGATCGCTCAGTACAAGAAATACGTTACACACATACAGTTGTTGACAAAATACACTGTACATTATATACCTCAGCTAACTAAACTATGGAAATGTATAATATAGTTCATATAGCAATACTGTCTCACTGCACAGCAGGCCAGCAGTTAGCCGAGCCCGCAATCCATGTTGAGGCACTGAGTGACGTGCCTCAACTGGCTGCTGATCACCGCACCGTCTCTTCTCAGTATTTGAACGGCAAATGTGAAAATTCAGCGATTTTGAATAAAAATAATCTAAAACTGGTGAAGTTAAATGGAAAATAACTTTATAGTATAATCACTGGATACATATAACAATTTAATTATTTTTTTTTCTTTTTACATTTTTTTTTTGGCAGTAGCTGCGTGTATAGCATATCTACCTCTGGTTGCGCTTGAAAATGTTGTGTGGAATACACTCAATACCATCGCCGACTCAGCACTCTGCTTGTGTTGGTGCTGTGATGCGATCATTCTACTTTCTCATGCACTCCTAATCATTATCCAAGTTTGAAAACAAATACAAGAGTCTCACTGTAAAGTTTGACGATGGTGGTGGTGTTCTGGGATGTTCTCTCGGTGCTCAGCAGAAGCATCGTGGCGTACTCGTCGTAGTCGGTGTGGACCACGGAGACGCCCACGTCTGCTCCGAGTCCTTCAGGGACACCACATGTTTAGTCATTTGGGAATATTGGAGAAAATACAGTCAAATGACATACAAGCAATACTAAAACAACTGACATGTGCATGAACAAATACAAATATATCATACAAAATAATAAAAAAGATATCAAGTTAAAGTTCCAATGATAGTCATACACACACACACACACACACACACATGCACACACTAGGTGTGGTGAAATTAACCTATCCCCTTGTTCCACCCCCTGGGAGGTGAGGGGAGCAGTGAGCAGCAGCGGTGGCCGTGCTCGAGAATCATTTTGGTGATTTAACCCCCAATTCCAACCCTTGATGCTGAGTGCCAAACAGTGAGGTCATTTTTCTAGTCTTTGGTATCACTCATTTGAACTCACCACCTGCCGAATAGGTGCTTAAAAATACAAAAATAAAAAGATGCAATAGGAATAAAAACAGATAAGGAAATAAAATAAACAAAAAATTATGCTAATATTTGCATTAAAAAAATTCTATAATAAAAAAATTTAAATAAAATGGATAAATATAAAGTTATTAAAAGTATACAGTACGCTAATATATGCATACAAAATAAACAAATATAATAGAAATAAAAAATAGATAAAACAATAATATATGCTAGTATGTGCATAAAAATACAAATAAATATACATTAGAAATAAAGATGAATAAAAAAACAAAAAAAACAGATGTGCATAAAAGAATAAACAAATAGAATAAAAAATTATGAATAAAAATATAAAAAATATATGCTAATATGTGCTTAAAATACAAAAATAATAGATAGAATAGGAATAAAAATAGATAAAGAAGAAAATAAACAAAAAATAAGGTTAATATGGGCATTAAACAAATACAATTGAAATAAAGATAGATAAAAAATATATACAGTATGTTAATATATGTATAAACATAAAAAATAAAACAAATACAACCAAAATAAACATTAATAAAAAAAATTTGCTTAACAATAACAAAATATATATCTATTACAAATAAAAATAGATAAATACAAAAAACAAAACTGATATGTGCATAAAAAATATCATGTTCGTCGAAGATGACCAAGTGACTTCACGTTGATTTGTGTGTGCGAAGATGGCTGATGAGGCCAATCCTTGCGCGGAATGAGTGGCTGCAGTGAGGGCAGGTTATGGCTGGCAGAGAGGGAGGAACTGTCTCTGGTCTTGTGGAGCTGTAGGCAGGTTATGGCTGGCAGAGAGGGAGGAACTGTCTCTGGTCTTGTGGAGCTGTAGGCAGGTTATGGCTGGCAGAGAGGGAAGAACTGTCTCTGGTCTTGTGGAGCTGTAGGCAGGTTATGGCTGGCAGAGAGGGAGGAACTGTCTCTGGTCTTGTGGAGCTGTAGGCAGGTTATGGCTGGCAGAGAGGGAAGAACTGTCTCTGGTCTTGTGGAGCTGTAGGCAGGTTATGGCTGGCAGAGAGGGAGGAACTGTCTCTGGTCTTGTGGAGCTGTAGGCAGGTTATGGCTGGCAGAGAGGGAGGAACTGTCTCTGGTCTTGTGGAGCTGTAGGCAGGTTATGGCTGGCAGAGAGGGAAGAACTGTCTCTGGTCTTGTGGAGCTGTAGGCAGGTTATGGCTGGCAGAGAGGGAGGAACTGTCTCTGGTCTTGTGGAGCTGTAGGCAGGTTATGGCTGGCAGAGAGGGAAGAACTGTCTCTGGTCTTGTGGAGCTGTAGGCAGGTTATGGCTGGCAGAGAGGGAGGAACTGTTTCTGGTCTTGTGGAGCTGTAGGCAGGTTATGGCTGGCAGAGAGGGAAGAACTGTCTCTGGTCTTGTGGAGCTGTAGGCAGGTTATGGCTGGCAGAGAGGGAGGAACTGTCTCTGGTCTTGTGGAGCTGTAGGCAGGTTATGGCTGGCAGAGAGGGAGGAACTGTCTCTGGTCTTGTGGAGCTGTAGGCAGGTTATGGCTGGCAGAGAGGGAAGAACTG
The DNA here is from genome assembly GCF_033978685.3 of Nerophis lumbriciformis. Taxonomy (NCBI): domain Eukaryota; kingdom Metazoa; phylum Chordata; class Actinopteri; order Syngnathiformes; family Syngnathidae; genus Nerophis; species Nerophis lumbriciformis. Next base: position 55,023,917 of record NC_084558.2, on the reverse strand, counting down.
TCTCTGGTCTTGTGGAGCTGTAGGCAGGTTATGGCTGGCAGAGAGGGAAGAACTGTCTCTGGTCTTGTGGAGCTGTAGGCAGGTTATGGCTGGCAGAGAGGGAGGAACTGTCTCTGGTCTTGTGGAGCTGTAGGCAGGTTATGGCTGGCAGAGAGGGAGGAACTGTCTCTGGTCTTGTGGAGCTGTAGGCAGGTTATGGCTGGCAGAGAGGGAGGAACTGTCTCTGGTCTTGTGGAGCTGTAGGCAGGTTATGGCTGGCAGAGAGGGAAGAACTGTCTCTGGTCTTGCGGAGCTGTCGCTTCTGTTCGGCTTCATGGATGCGTTTTTCCTCGAAGTCTGCGACACCATGCCAGACTGCAGAGCGCCAGTTTGAACGGTGTTGGGCATCGGCTTCCCATGTCTCTGAGTCCAGACCACAGCCCTTGAGACTGGCCTTTAGGGTGTCCTTAAAGCGTTTCCGCTGTCTGCCGCGTGAGCACTTTCCATGGTGCAGTTCACCGTACAGGAGCATTTTTGGTAGGCGTTCATCTGACATGCAGCAGACATGGCCAGCCCATCTCAGCTGGGAACGCTTGAGGATGGCATAGATGCTCTCCATCTCAGCCCTGTGGAGGACCTCAGTGTCTGGGATCTTGTCCTGCCACCTGATGTTGAGCAGCCTCCTGAGGGATCTCATGTGGAAGGCGTTAAGCTGTTTAGCATGCCGGCTGTATACAGTCCAGGTCTCACAGGCATACAACAGGGCGGGTAGGACAACAGCACGGTAGACCTTAAGTTTGGTCCGTAGGCTAAGCCCTCCGCGCTCCCAGACAGAACTGCGGAGTCGGCCAAATGCAGCACTTCCATGCGCTATCCTATGTATGACCTCCTCGTCGATGTTGCCCACGCGTGACAAGGTGCTACCCAGGTAGACAAACTTTTCAGCAGCTTTGAGGTCCTCACCATTTACGCTGACAAGGGGCTCAGTGTACGGGTCTCCAGGAGCAGGTTGATGCATAACCTGTTTTCTTTGTACTGATGGTGAGTCCAAAGTCTGAGTATGCTGTGGAAAAGTTGTACATGCTCCGTTGCATTTCCAGCTCGTTGGAAGCATTCAGGGCACAGTCGTTCGCAAAGAGAAAGTCGTGAACCTTGGTGGTCTGCACTTTTGTCTTTGCCTGGAATCTTTGCAGATTAAACAGCTTGCCATCAGTGCGGTAGCTCAGGTCTATCCCCATGTCTCCATCTGTCAGCATGGCTGAGAACATCATACTGAACAGAACAAATATGCTAATATGTGCTTGAAAATAGAAAAATAAAAAGATACAACGGGAATAAGAATAGATAAAGAAACATTTTTTGAAAAATATGCAGTATGCTAAGAGCTGCAAAAAAATAAATAAATAAATAAATAAATAAATATAAATCAAACTAATACAATTATATGCTAATATGTGAATAAAACAACAACAGATATATGTATTAGAAATAAAATAGATAAATAAAAAATACAAAAAAACATCTGTGCATAAAAAATACAAAAATAAATGAATAAGAAAGATATGCTAATATGTGCTTAAAAATACAATAAAATACAAGTAGATAACTAAAACAATTAAACAATGAATCATGCCAATATGTGCATTAAAAATTCAAAAATAAAAAGTACAATAGAAAATAAAAAGATTATGAAAAATATACGGTATGCAAATGTGCACAAAAATAAAATAAAAATACAATAGAAATAAATGAATAAATCAAATAATGAAAAATATATGTTAATATGTGCATAAAATACTAAATATATATTAGAAATAAAAATAAATAAATAAATCTCTGCTAATATGCGCAATTACGCATGAGACTTACTTGCAAGGTGGTAGAAAAAGCTCCCCGCTGTGTCCGTGGAAGCGTATTGGTTGGACGTCTGCTGGCATGAGCCGTGTCTGCGGGCACAACAATCAGCATGCTAACGTGCTAACGTGCTAGCGCAACGGTCTCACCTGGGAGCCGTGGCCGTCACCGTAAGGCTAGCCTGACCAAATCGCTTCAAGTCCAGCGCCACAATAGCGGGGTTTCCCTTCTTGCCGCGCATGTAATGCGGACAATCCGACACCACGGCTGCCTCGTACCACCTCCCCAAAAACTGCACCAGTTATTGTCAAGCATGCGTACAAAAACAGCATCTAGCATTTGACCTTTCAGCTGCTCACTGCTCACCCGGTCCAGGTGGAAATCCTCCTGCGGCTGCAAAGTGGCCCCATGTAGGATCCATGGACACGCAAAGACCAGCAGAGAGGACAGAATGCTAACTCTACGCCACATCGTGACCTACAAATGGCAGCAAACACTGCAACCATGACTTGTTTGCTCTTTGGAAGGTTGCTGGGCAAAGTTCTCTGAGGACGTGTTAGGACAGACCAATCAATACTTACCCAAATAGGACACAAAGATTAGCAACACTAGTGTAGCTATGTGAGCTACATGCTAACATGACATTTTAACATCATGCTAGGTTAATATTAGCATAGCTATGTGATATACATGAAAACATTACATTTTAACATCATGCTAGGTTAGCAACACTAGCATAGCTATATGAGCTACATGCTAACATGACCTTTTAACATTATGCCAGGTTAGAAACACTAGTATAGCTATGTTAGCTACATGCTAACATGGCATTTTGGTATCATGCTAAGTTAGTATTTTCAATATGATATGATCAAATTCTAGCATCTGTAGCTGACTGATGAGTACAAGAGGGAAGAAAGGCCTTACTACACATCTTAAAATATAAACTTTATTTTAAATGTTTTTGATGGCGTGTATCACATAAAACAATCCAACATTAAGGAGTGGCACAGCAGGACACAAACATTAGCAATGGCAGCTTAGCTATGATAGCGACATGCAAATCTTACACTTCAACATCATGCTAGGTTAGCATTTTTGTTAAAAGAAACAATATTAACAAAGTAACATTTAAAGCTGTCTTATGGATGAAAGAAGCAAGAAAGGCTTTGATACACATCTTAAAACTGAAGTCTTATTTCAGATAAAAATGTACACACAACAATGTAACATGGAGTGTGACAGGAGAACACAAATGTTAGGAACACTAGCATAGCTACATGCTAACATCACATTTTAACATCATGCTACGTTAGCAACATTAGCATAGCTATGTGACCTACATGCTAACATCACATTTTAACATAATGACAGGATAGCAACATTTGCATAGCGATGTGAGCTACATGCTAACATCACATTTTATCATGCTACATTAGCAACATTAGCATAGCTATGTCCGCTACATGCTAACATCACATTTTAACGTCATGCTATGTTAGCAAAATTAGCATAGCTATAACCCTAACTCTAACCGCAACACCACTTCCACATGACGCAACACCACTTCAACATGACGCAACACCACTTCCACATGACGCAACACCACTGCCACATGACGCAACACCACTTCCTTCCGTTAGAATGAAAGACACAAGATTACAGCAAAAGGCTGACTGTGTTGATCGATTGGTTATAGTTTATTAGGCAGAGAAGTGACATATTGATTATAGTTTATTAGGCAGAGAAGTGACATATTGATTATAGTTTATTAGCCAGAGAAGTGACCTATTGATTATAGTTTATTAGCTAGAGTTGTGATATATTGATTACAGTTTATTAGCCAGAGAAGTGACATTGATTATAGTTTATTAGCCAGAGAAGTGACATATTGACCAGCTCTTATTGGCGTGTAAATCAATGGTGGATTAGAAAAGGGGAGGGACCTGTAAGAGAACACATGCATGAGATGACCTGTCAATCATATCAATAATCATATCAATAAACTCACCTAACGGCCAGATGGTGATGGAGGGCAGTTCTCTGTTGGTTTAAAAAAAAAGAAAATGAAGGATTATGCACAAATCAAAAGTATTTGGATGATTTACCTGCTGGAGGTGGTGTGAGAATGGCCTCTCGGGGGAATCCTCGCGACAAAGCAAAGGCTTTAAACTTTTGGATGAGATCACTTCTCAGCCTCTGAGAGCGACCTACAGTATACACACTTAGTACATGAATAGTAGTACACAATGTGTGTATTATGTACACATCAGTACATGAATAGTAGTACACAATGTGTGTATTATGTACACATCAGTACATGAATAGTAGTACACAATGTGTGTATTATGTACACATTCATGTATGAATAGTAGTACACAATGTGTGTATTATGTACACATTAATGTATGAATAGTAGTACACAATGTGTGTATTATGTACACATTGGTATATGAGTAGTTGTACACAATGTGTGTATTATGTACACATTAATATATGAATAGTTGTACACAATGTGTGTATTATGTACACATGAATATATGAATAGTTGTACACAATGTGTGTGTGTGTGTGTGTCTCACCATAAAGCGCCACCTGTGTGTACTCTCTGTGGAAAACTTTGTGTTTGAGCACCAGAGCGTATTCGCTGTAGTTGGTCTCCACAACTGTGATGTCCTTCACCATGTTGTGTCCTGACACAAAACTTGTGTTTACTGGGCTGACATAACACTCTTCAAATACAAATTAACAACCTCATGCTTCGTTACTATTAGTTTTTCATCTACATATCATTATAGAACTAAGTCAAAATATATACCAATAAAAATGTATTTATATGTATGTATGTATGTATGTATATACATATATATAATATACATATATAAGACATGTCTATTTTATATATGTATGTAAAGTAACCATGTATATATATAATATATACACATATATATATAATATATATATATATATATATATATATATATATATATATATATATATATGTGTGTATCTTTCTGTCTTGCATATATATGTTTGTGTGAATGTATATATATATATATATATATATATATATATATATATATATATATATATATATATATACATGTATATATCACTCCACGTAAGCGGCATGGCCGGAAACCAACATTGAATGACCGTGACCTTCGAACCCTCAGACGGCACTGTATCAAAAACCGACATCAATCTCTAAAGGATATCACCGCATGGGCTCAGGAACACTTCAGAAAACCACTGTCACTAAATACAGTTGGTCGCTACATCTGTAAGTACAAGTTAAAGCTCTACTATGCAAAACGAAAGCCATTTATCAACAATATCCAGAAACTCCGCCGGCTTCTCTGGCCCCGAGATCATCTAAGATGGACTCATGCAAAGTGGAAAAGTGTTCTGTGGTCTGACGAGTCCACATTTCAAATTGTTTTTGGAAATATTCGACATTGTGTCATCCGGACCAAAGGGGAAGCGAACCATCCAGACTGTTATCGACGCAAAGTGTAAAAGGCAGCATGTGTGATGGTATGGGGGTGCATCAGTGCCCAAGACATGGGTAACTTACACATCTGTGAAGGCACCATTAATGCTGAAAGGTTTTGGAACAACATATGCTGCCATCTAAGCGCCGTCTTTTTCATGGACGCCCCTGCTTATTTCAGCAAGACAATGCCAAGCCACATTCAGCACGTGTTACAACAGCGTGGCTTCGTAAAAAAAGAGTGCGGGTGTACTTTCCTGGCCCGCCTGCAGTCCAGACCTGTCTCCCATTGAAAATGTGTGGCGCATTATGAAGCGTAAAATACGACAGCGGAGACCCCGGACTGTTGAACGACTGAAGCTCTACATAAAACAAGAATGGGAAACAATTCCACTTTCAAAGCTTCAACAATTAGTTTCTTCAGTTCCCAATCGTTTATTGAGTGTTGTTAAAAGGAAAGGTGATGTAACACAGTGGTGAACATGCCCTTTCCCAACTACTTTGGCACGTGTTGCAGCCATGAAATTCTAAGTTAATCATTATTTGCAAAAAAAAAAATAAAGTTTGAGTTTGAACATCAAATATGTTGTCTTTGTAGTGCATTCAATTGAATATGGCTTGAAAATTATTTTCAAATTATTGTATTCCGTTTATATTTACATCTAACACAATTTCCCAACTCATATGGAAACGGGGTTTGTATATTGTAGGAACCAGAATATTAATAACCCAAAGAAACAACCCTTTTCTGCTAATGACTGTGAATGAGTGTAAATGGGGGAGAGAAGTTTTTTTGGTTGGTGCACTAATTGTAAGTGTATCTTGTGTTTTTTATGTTGGTTTAATAATAAAATAACAAAATAAAATAAAAAAACTGGAATATGCAATTTCAAGAGCAATTACCTGTGAATGCTGGATGTGCACAAGCCATAAAAACGTGCGAGCCGCCAATATGCGCAAGTAGAACCAAAATGCTAACATTAGCATGCCATGCCAACAGTTGGAACGTAGGTATAGCACCAAGTTATGTGACTCTGAGGCGTAAGCAGCTAAAACAAAGCTAGCATGCTAACATATTAACGTTAGTATGCAGTTAGCATATACTCAGGTGTATCGTGGTAAAAAATGTAAACATGCTAACATTAGCATGCACTTTTTTTTGCCCATTTTGAGACCTTACACCTCAGTTATATGACATTAGCATGCTAACATGCTAACATTTTAGCCAATTTTACCGCCATACACCTCAGTCATAACACTTGGTACGTGAAATATGCTGCCAAGTTAAAGTTCCAATGATTGTCTCACACACACACACACACACACACACACACACTAGGTGTGGTGAAATTTGTCCTCTCTATTTGACCCATCACCCTTGTTCCACCCCCTGGGAGGTGAGGGGAGCAGTGAGCAGCAGCGTGCACCACGCTCAGAAATCATTTGGTGATTTAACCCCCAATTCCAAGCCTTGATGCTGAGTGCCAAGCAGGGAGGTAATGGCTCCCGTTTTTGTAGTCTTTGGTATGTCTCGGCCGGGGTTTGAACTCACAACCTACCCATGTCAGGGCGGACACTCTAACCACTAGGCCACTGTACACCTCAGAGTCATACAACTTTGTACGTGACTCATGCTAAGTTATATGACTCTGAGATGTAAAGTGGCCAAATGGGCTCAAAAAGTTACCGGGTATTATGCTAACAGTTAGCAAGTGTCACACTGAGGTGTAATATTGGCTGAAATGTTAGCATATTAGCATGCTAATGTCATATGACTCTGAGGTGCAAGTTGGTGAAATTGTCTAAAAAAGTTATCATTCTAATTGTAAGTATTACCATGTAAAAAGATGTATGGTGGTAAAATTGGCTTAAATGTTAGCATGTTAGCATGCTAATGTCATATGACTCTGAGGTGTAAGGTGGCAAAATGGGCTAAAAACGTTAGCATGCTAATGTTAGCATACTAGCATGTTAACTGTTAGCATGCTAACAGTAAGTGTCATGTACAAAACTGCATGACTCTGAGGTGTAAGTTGGCAAAATTGCTTAAAGGTATCATGCTAATTGTATGTATTAAAATATAAAAAGATCAAATTGTCAGTGGAATAAGGAAATATTTTTCTTTTTTTAAATTTTGATTAGCAGTCAAAGTTAGTATGATTAGTCAGAAAGTTGTCAGGAATGAGCATCAAGTTAGCACTCACGTGTGCTGAAGTAGGTCAAGTATCCTGGAACGTTGGTCTTCTCGTAGTAGTATGTCTTACTACCACAGCCTGTGGGCCTGACACACACACACACACACACACACACACACACACACACACACACACACATACAAACACACACACGGACAAGTCAGTGGTGGAGAAGGTTGACCTTCCCAGAGATGTGGCGTGCGCCATCATCAGAGACTCACATGGCGTCCCACATGGTGAGGTTGACGTTGCCGTTAGCTTGCACGCTGATCACGCCCACAGAGGCCTTGACTTTGTCTCTGTGAGGGACGAAGGTGGGGGAGTCGTACGCCAGGCCCACGCGGTACCATCTCCCTGCAAACTACACACATTCTCATAAACATCTTCTTCAACTCACCACAATATTTGGATTTGCGTTACGTAAACATCAGCTGCTAGTTTTGCTAAGGTAGCGTTCAAGGTCATTTGCTGTATCAGCAGAATTTAGGCAAACATCAGCTTGGCAGATTGAATTAGCAAAGTGCTAAACAAGCATCAAACTACGTTAGCGATGTGTTATTCAAATGTCTTCATAACCATACTTTAAGCTAAATTAGCAAAATGCTAAACATCGTCAACCTATATTAGCAACATGCTAAATGAACAACCTTACATAAGTTAGCAATGTTATAAAAACATCATCTAAGCCACGAGTTAAACATTCAGTTAAATTAGCAACATGCTAAATGAACAACCTTACATACGTTAGCAATGTTATTAAAACATCATCAAAGCCACGAGTTAAACATTCAGTTAAATTAGCAACATGCTAAATGAACAACATTATTACATACGTTAGCAATGTTATTAAAACATCATCAAAGCCACGAGTTAAACATTCAGTTAAATTAGCAACATGCTAAATGAACAACCTTACATACGTTAGCAATGTTATTAAAACATCAAAGCCACGAGTTAAACATTCAGTTAAATTAGCAACATGGTAACGAGCATCATCAAACTACTTTAGCAATGTGTTACTAAAACGTCTGCAGACATTCGCTGAACATACTTTCAGCTAAGTTAGCAAAATGCTACATAAACATGAAAATATATTAGCGACATGCTAAACTAACTCACTAGGTTGGCGTTGTCTTAATAAAACGTCATCAAAGCCACGTGCTAAACATACTTGTAGCCACATTAACAACATGCTGAAGGAACATCAATAACCGATATCAGCCACATGTCAAACTATGTCAGCAATGTGTTACAGTAATAAAATGTCATAAAGCCACACCCGAAAAACAGCTACATAAGCAACATGCTAAACGCACATCATCTAACATCATTAGCAAGATCTTAATAAAATATCATCAAAACCATGTGCTGAACCATGGGTGTCAAACTCTGGCCCCGTGTCATTTCACTTGGCCCTTGAGGCGATATCAAATTAACACTCGAGCTGGCCCGCGGTTATATACAGCGGTAACACTTCATTCACCGCTAATTCTCATACTTGCCAACCCTCCCTAATTCTCATACTTGCCAACCCTCCCTAATTCTCATACTTGCCAACCCTCCCTAATTCTCATACTTGCCAACCCTCCCTAATTCTCATACTTGCCAACCCTCCCGGGAGACTCTCAAATTTCAGTGCCCCTCCCAAAAATCGTCACGTCCGCTTTTCACCCAATCCAGCGAATGCTGGCCCAGTCACATAATATGTGCAGATTCAGCACGCACACACACGTGAATTCCATGCATACTTGGCCAACAGCGATACAGGTTACACTGACGGTGCCCGTATAAATAACTTTAACACTGTTAGAAATATGCGCCACACTGTGAATCCACACCAAACAAGAATGACAAACACATTTCGGGAGAACATCCGCACCGTAACACACCATAAGCACAACAGAACAAATACCCAGAATCCCATGCAGCCCTAACTCTTCCGGGCTGCAATATACACCCCGCTACCACCAAACCCCCCCTTCCCCCTCCGTGCGTCGGTTGAGGTGGGCGGCGATGGGGGGGCGGGGTTTGTAACTACTGCAAAATCACTAATCCTGGTCTCCATGGCGACAAATAAAGTACATTTATTTCAAGCATCATCCCTGTAGGACAATTTATAACTAACTAGTCATGCTTCACTACAGACCCAAGTCAGAATATTGGAGGTGTTAAAAATGATATATAGTTAGCAAAGTCAAGACAAGATTTCACTATTTCCCATCATTAACCATCAACTATCTTGACTTTCAACACACAAGTGAATGAAGGGCATACTTAGTCAACAGCCCTACATGTCACACTAAGGGTGGCCGTATCAACAACGCCAACACTGTTATAAACATGTGCCATATAGTGAAACCACACTAAACAACACTGTCACAAACATATATATATATATATATATATATATATATATATATATATATATATATATATATATATATATATATATATAAGTTTGAGAAAGTTTAAGTCCTACCTTGTATACTTCTGTGACGACCTCCTTAAAGTTTTGTAATGGATCAGAAATATCAAGCAGCTAAAATGTGCCAAACATGAATAAGTGTGGAGATAGTCTTTTGTATTTTACCCATCATGCATTGCAGGGGATTTAAATGGCTGTCATTTTGAATGATGTGTTGTGTTTGGACATCAAATCAAATCAAATCAACTTTATTTATAAAGCACATTTAAAATTTACATTTTTATAATGTCCACAAAGTTCAGTGAGCAGGTTGTGTTATGTGTGACCATATGTGTTGACTTTTTGTTGTGTTATGTGTGACCATGTGTGTTGACTTTTTGTTGTGTTATGTGTGACCATGTGTGTTGACTTTTTGTTGTGTTATGTGTGACCATGTGTGTTGACTTTTTGTTGTGTTATGTGTGACCATGTGTGTTGACTTTTTGTTGTGTTATGTGTGACCATGTGTGTTGACTTTTTGTTGTGTTATGTGTGACCATATGTGTTGACTTTTTGTTGTGTTATGTGTGACCATGTGTGTTGACTTTTTGTTGTGTTATGTGTGACCATGTGTGTTGACTTTTTGTTGTGTTATGTGTGACCATGTGTGTTGACTTTTTGTTGTGTTATGTGTGACCATGTGTGTTGACTTTTTGTTGTGTTATGTGTGACCATGTGTGTTGACTTTTTGTTGTGTTATGTGTGACCATGTGTGTTGACTTTTTGTTGTGTTGTGTGTGAGCATGTGTGTTAGTTTATTTACACCATGAGTGGGAAAGGTTGTTTGGATTGGGTCATATACAAACATGCTGTGCTGTGTACACTTCAATGTGCAATTCATGGTCATTAACCTGGAGAACTCTTGTTGTCCTTAAGATGGCAGCAAATGTGCAAAGGTTCCACTTGAAGATATTTCAGATGAAGTTGATTCTTTATTAAATGAAAATGTTGTTGTTTTAGTATTGCATACAAACATGCTAACAAGCCAAGACGCTGTTAGCGTGAGCTAGTTAGCATGTCGCTGCAAGTGGATAAATAGGACAAGAAGGAGCAACACATCAGGCTCGTAGTACACAAAGGAATGAAGGTAGTAAATATATCAAAATAAGGTAGAGTACATATATAAATATATACATTATGTACATGTCTCACAAGGAAGGTACAAGTGTGTGTATATAAATCTATATTAGTGTACTACTGTATGTAAATATATATATAGATATCAATATGTAGAGTACATATATACATTATGTACATGTCTCACAAGGAAGGTACAAGTGTGTGTATATAAATCTATATATCTTCTCCCAGTTGAAAGAAGCTGCTAGAAAGTTCCACCTACCCTCTGCAGGCTGAAGTCTCTCTGAGGCCTCACGTCCGCGTGCGGCGTGGCCGTGGCCAGCATCGCCATGACAACAGCCAGCCCAGCGGTCCTCATCACGCTGGCCAAGGAAGACGATAGTGACCTTCTCTACGACCTTGTTGCCAGAGTCCCACTGCAGTTTAGTCCCAGCAGCAATATTTGTCCTCCACCCACCTGTCGCTCGGCCAATGGGAGCGCGGGGGCGGGGCTTCAAACACTGGCCAAGTGTGTGTTGCCAAAAGCAGCATCTGCTAAATGTTAGCTTTGTGGTGTGCAGCGTCAGCTGAGAGTTCATGTGAGGAAGCAGGAGTTCATCACGAGCACTTCCAACTTCTGACCACCACAACAACAACTTGGCTTTAGCACATTGTGTTGACTTCTGTCACATATTTCATTATCCCAATAAAAAGGGCATGGAAATGAAAAGTTAGCACATTATGGAACTCTGAAGTAAACGCTTACAAAATTGGCCAAAAAAGTTGGCATGCTAACAGTTAGCATGTGTCATGTAGCAAGTTATGAGACTCTTAAGTTGTACGGTGGAAACATTGGCTAATAAAGTTGGCATGCTAACATTTAGCACATGCAACGTAGCAAGTTATGAGACTCTGAGGTGTACGGCGGAATAATTGGCTAAAATAGTTACAATGCTATGTTAACAGTTAGCATATGTCAAGTAACAAAATATATGACTGCGATAAACGCTTGCAAAATGTGATTAAAAAGTTAGCATGCTGCAGTTAAAACGTGTATGTGTGACTCTATTATTTGAATTATTTTATTCTATTCTTACATGCGAAAAAGCAATAGTAAAAATGTATGAACAAGAGCAAAAATGGGAATGTAATGATAAAAAACAATAATAATGATATACTTAGTCACCTATAACACCTTTTGTCTTTAAATATATCTTTTTTAGCATTAAGATTAAAAATAAAACAGTTCAGACACCCCTGATCTAAAATACCGGAAGGTCTGAAAATAAAAAAGACTTAAAATATAAACAAAGTTCAGTTGGTTGATTACAAAATAAAATACTATGAATTTATTTGAAAAATGACAAGAACAATAATAAACAGTTAAATGTGTAACTGAACATTAATATTTCACACTAAGTTAAACAATTATTATTTTATTCTATTCTTACATGAGAAGAAAACAACAGTAAAAGTGTACAAAAAATAATGATGTAACAAGAAAAAGCTGAGATGTTCTGACTAATAATGAACAATAATAGACTTAGTCATCTATAACACAAATTAAGCTGATACAATATCTCGTTTTACTCTTTTTTTATTCTATTTGAAAAATATCTAAATGGCCCCCGCATTTTTTTACTTTTACGTATGCGGACCTTGGTGGAAAAAGTTTGGACACCCCTGAACTAAAGTATCGTAATGAATACTAGAGCATCAGGATCTGGTATCACTATTTCAGTATCGATCCTCAAATCCCCGGCAAAAGGACGAGTACATTTCAACTTTTAGGAATCGTCTACAAAGTCAAAGATGCAACGTGACTTTATTATTATTTTACTTTTGGACCGACATTTATCAGCCTTCTTGTGTGATACTGAAACGTCCATACCACTGATACCACACGTGTGCTCTAATATCCATTCTCAAATCCAAGTATCGCTACTTTTCATACTTTAGTTCAGTGATGTCCAAAGTTTTTCCTGAAAAGTCCAAATATGCGGAGGCCATTGAGTTATTTTTCTATATACTAAAAACAGATATTATTATTATTTTCTTTTATTAATGATCAGTTATAGAACATTTCAGCTTGTTCTCATGTCACACTGATTTTTTTGCTCGTTTGTAACATGTTTACATGTTAGGATAGAATAATAATATGATAGCATATTTACGTTTACATGTTAGGATAGAATAATAATATGATAGCATATTTACGTTTACATGTTAGGATAGAATAATAATATGATAGCATATTTGCATAATCAAGTGTCTAAAATTCCACCTGTACAAAAAGATTAACGTTGAGTTACATATTTGACAGTATTTATTATTGTTGTATTATTGCTGTACTTCATAAGCTGGTTTATCTTTTCATTAACTAACTAAACATTGTTTGTATTTTAAGTATATTTTATTTGTATTCATATTTAGAAGAGGGGTGTGTAAACTTTTTTTTAATGCTAAAAACCTTATATAAATTTAAGAACACCTGATCTTATATGCGACTAAGTATGTCATCAATTATTTGTTTACACATATCAGCTTTTTATTATTAGAACCGATGTTTTGCTATTTTGTTATTATTTAAAAAACACAACGTGATAGCAGAAATATGTTTGCACATCGCCGATACCAGCCTGAATTGCACTCGGTATCGGATGAGAAGTATCGCACATGACGAGTCACAGGCAGTATCACAGTATCACAGTATCACAGGCAAGTATCGCAGTATCACAGTATCACAGGCAAGTATCGCACATGACGAGTCACAGGCAGTATCACAGTATCACAGTATCACAGGCAAGTATCGCAGTATCACAGTATCACAGGCAAGCATCGCACATGACGAGTCACAGGCAGTATCACAGTATCACAGTATCACAGGCAAGTATCGCAGTATCACAGTATCACAGGCAAGTATCGCACATGACGAGTCACAGGCAGTATCACAGTATCACAGGCAAGTATCGCACATGACGAGTCACAGGCAGATTGTGGTGAAAAGTCATGCCGCATCAAATCTTTCTCACTTCTTTTTCCGAGAGTGTAAATAAATCATTGAAGAGGCAATTTCATGATCAGGAAACAATTTATGACTCAGGATTGTCGCACAAATAATGACGTCATAAAAGAAGGATGGAAAGTGGGCTGCTGTTGAAGTCACACGCCCCCTGGTGGTCACTAGAAGAAGCATCATTAACAGCTTGACAGAACTTCTTACATTTCACTTTTTACTTCTGTGCTTTGAAAGAAGAACATTGACGAGGACATGAAAGAAGAACATTGACGAGGACAATGGACATGAAATAAGAACATTGACGAGGACAATGGACATGAAATAAGAACATTGACGAGGACAATGGACATGAAATAAGAACATTGACGAGGACAATGGACATGAAACAAGAACATTGACGAGGACAATGGACATGAAATAAGAACATTGACAAGGACAATGGACATGAAATAAGAACATTGACGAGGACAATGGACATGAAATAAGAACATTGACGAGGACAATGGACATGAAATAAGAACATTGACGAGGACAATGCACATGAAAGAAGAACATTGACGAGGACAATGGACATGAAATAAGAACATTGACAGGGACAATGGACATGAAATAAGAACATTGACGAGGACAATGGACATGAAATAAGAACATTGACGAGGACAATGGACATGAAATAAGAACATTGACGAGGACAATGGACATGAAATAAGAACATTGACGAGGACAATGGACATGAAATAAGAACATTGACGAGGACAATGGACATGAAATAAGAACATTGACGAGGACAATGGACATGAAATAAGAACATTGACGAGGACAATGGACATGAAACAAGAACATTGACGAGGACAATGGACATGAAATAAGAACATTGACAAGGACAATGGACATGAAATAAGAACATTGACGAGGACAATGGACATGAAATAAGAACATTGACGAGGACAATGGACATGAAATAAGAACATTGACGAGGACAATGCACATGAAAGAAGAACATTGACGAGGACAATGGACATGAAATAAGAACATTGACAGGGACAATGGACATGAAATAAGAACATTGACGAGGACAATGGACATGAAATAAGAACATTGACGAGGACAATGGACATGAAATAAGAACATTGACGAGGACAATGGACATGAAATAAGAACATTGACGAGGACAATGGACATGAAATAAGAACATTGACGAGGACAATGGACATGAAATAAGAACATTGACGAGGACAATGGACATGAAATAAGAACATTGACAGGGACAATGGACATGAAATAAGAACATTGACGAGGACAATGGACATGAAATAAGAACATTGACAAGGACAATGGACATGAAATAAGAACATTGACAAGGACAATGGACATGAAAGAAGAACATTGACGAGGACAATGGACATGAAAGAAGAACATTGACGAGGACAATGGACATGAAATAAGAACATTGACGTGGACAATGGACATGAAATAAGAACATTGACGAGGACAATGGACATGAAATAAGAACATTGACGAGGACAATGGACATGAAAGAAGAACATTGACAAGGACAATGGACATGAAATAAGAACATTGACAAGGACAATGGACATGAAATAAGAACATTGACGAGGACAATGGACATGAAATAAGAACATTGACAAGGACAATGAACATGAAATAAGAACATTGACGAGGACAATGGACATGAAATAAGAACATTGACGAGGACAATGCACATGAAATAAGAACATTGACAAGGACAATGGACATGAAAGAAGAACATTGACAAGGACAATGGACATGAAAGACAAAAGAAAGCAAACATAAACCATCACGTGTCACGAGACAACCATGTGATATCGTTCTCTCCTCTCATTGGCCGAGAGAAGGTAAACAGGAAGTAGGTTTGCTGTGTGCTACTCTACTTTGTTGTTTGTGACGTGTATCAGTTTGTGGTGCGTTCAAAGAACATTAGACACTTTTTTTAACCGCGTCATATTCTTCTCCGAAAGTGTCTTTTAAATGTAAAAGACCTTTTATGCTTAAACAGCACCTCGGTTTTCATGCACGCCGATTTTTATGTGCGGCATTTCAACAAAGAATCTCAGAAAGTGTTGTTTACTTGAAGAGTTGGTACACCATTGTACGTTTTATGTGTACACAGGTCACAGGACCCTGAACGCAACTGTCGGGAGTAGCGTTGGTTCTGTGCGGGGCGTTCAAGCGCACTGCGTAACTCTTGAGTGTTGGGCCAAGAGGAGGAAAAGGCCTCCAAGAAGGGCCACCGTGGTGCCAAAGTGCCAGCACTTTGATGAAGAAGGTGAGAAGCACTATGCTTGTGGTTTTCAATATTGGATACATATCTTTATTTCACATTGTTGTCTGCGTGTAAAACTTGACTTCTGTCTTGTCATATTTTCGGCTTCTTGCAACAGATGAATTCAATTCTTGTAGCTCACGCCTACTTCCTGTTCCTAAGCCTTCTGGGTAATGTAGCGCATCAACATTTACTTCCGAGTCCACACGTTCGTGTAGCGTTTTTTCGTCCAGGGTAAGACGATCAAGAACACATTTGCAACGCTGACCCTGTTAGAGATGTTGAAGTGTGATGATAATCTCTTAACAAAATTGAGCGCTTTAGATCAGATGTTTTTAACGTGCGTGTGGGCGAATGGAAAATACACAACGTACACGGGGAATGTCCTGTACGCGTGTGTGTGTGTGTGTGTGTGTGTGTGTGTGTGTGTGTGTGTGTGTGTGTGTGTGTGTGTGTGTGTGTGTGTGTGTGTGTGTGTGTGTGTGTGTGTGACAGTAAGGCACAGTACTCTGCTAAAACTCCATGACGCTCATCACAAACTGACAAACATCACACAAACATCAGATGGACTTTTACAAATTTCACAACCTTTTGGATCTTTTCGGCTCAACTGTGTGTGTGTGTGTGTGTGTGTGTGTGTGTGTGTGTGTGTGTGTGTGTGTGCGTGTGTGTGACTAATTCTTCTTCAAACACACACATTGTAGTAAAGAATGAAGTTATTTGTAAAGGAGTATTATCACCCACCTGCAATGCAAATCTATAAGAATGAAGTCGTAACGTTACCAGGAAGAGTTGGAATGTCAGAATAAAAGTCATGATGTTAGAATAAAAGTCATAATGTTAGAATAAAAGTCATAATGTCAGAATAAAAGTCATGATGTTAAAATAAAAGTCATAATGTTAGAATAAAAGTCATAATGTTAGTTTGAAAGTCGTAATGTAATAAAAATCGTCATGTAAGAATAAAAAGTCGTAATGTAGGAATACAAGTCGCAATATTATAATAAAAGTCGCAATGCAGGAATAAAAGTCGTAATGTTAGAATAAATCATAATGTAAGAATTAAAGTCGTAATTAGGGATGTCCGATAATGGCTTTTTTGCCGATATCCGATATTCTGATATTGTCCAACTCTTAATTACCGATACCGATATCAACCGATACTGATATATGCAGTCGTGGAATTAACACTTTTATTATGCCTCATTTGGACAACCAGGTATGGTGAAGATAAGGTCCTTTTTTAAAAAGTTAATAAAATAAAATAAGTTAAATAAACCTCGGATAAGCGGAAGAAGATGGATGGATGGATGAAAGTTAAATAAATTAAAAACATTTTCTTGAATAAAAAAGAAAGTAAAACAATATAAAAACAGTTACATAGAAACTAGTAATGAATGAAAATGAGTCAAATGAAGTGTTAAAGGTTAGTACTATTAGTGGATCAATCATGTGTGCTTACGGACTGTATTGATATATATTGATATTATTAACTGTATCCCTGCAGACTGTATTGATATATATTGATATATTGTTATTATTAACTGTATCCCTTGCAGACTGTATTGATATATATTGTTATTATTAACTGTATCCCTGCAGACTGTATTGATATATATTGTTATTATTAACTGTATCCCTGCAGACTGTATTGATATATATTGTTATTATTAACCCTATCCCTTGCAGACTGTATTGATATATATTGATATATAATGTAGGAACCACAATATTAATAACAGAAAGAAACAAGCCTTTTGTGTGAATGAGTGTGAATGGGGGAGGGAGGTTTTTTGGGTTGGTGCACTAATTGTAAGTGTATCTTGTCTTTTTTATGTTGATTTAATAAAAAAAAATAATAATAATACCGATAATAAAAAAAAACGATCCCGATAATTTCCGATATTGCATTTTAAAGCATTTATCAGCCATCTCTAGTCGTAATGTATAAAAAAAAGTCGTAATGTAGGAATAAAAGTTGTGATATTATAATATAAGTCGTAATATTATAATAAAAGTCGCAATGTAAGAATTAAAGTCCTAATGTAAGAATTAAGGTGGTAATGTAAAAGTCAAATTGTTAGGAGAATAAAAAAGTTATGTAAAAGTAAAGTCGTACTGTAAGAATAAAATGAACAATGTAAGAATAAAAGTTATAATGAGTAAAAAAGGCCTGTCATGACTAAAAACCAGAATAAGGTTGTAATGTCAAATAATTTGTCCTAATGTCTTCTTATAGAACTAGTTCCACTACACGTCATAATGTCTTTATCCTGCCTTCCTTAAGCACACTTGTACACAAAGGCAGTAAGTTCAACACCTTCCGCTCATCAAAACTCTGAACACCAGGTTGACTGATGGAGGCCAGGTTTATTGATAATTGCAAGGGTAAAACTGTAGGACACAAACGTTGTAAATGTAAATGCATGAATTAAATGAACTTAATAATGTCATATTACAGACCACAGATTATCAAGTATTGCATTTGAATTAAATCTAAGTTTAACTTTGTCACACACCACTGTATGTTTTGTTATGATTAATAATATCAATGACATATATGCGTTCTACTGTTTAAATTGTCTTAAGTAACAGTACAACAAACGTCCACTAGATGGCGGCAGATGACAACAAAGGAAAGTTAGCCGACATGAACAGGTAATGCAATCAATAACATGAACAGGTAATGCAATCAATAACATGAACAGGTAATGCAATCAATAACATGAACAGGTAATGCAATCAATAACATGAACAGGTAATGCAATCAATAACATGAACAGGTAATGCAATCAGCGATCGTCTAACATCATAAAACACACACATGTCACAGCTAAATATGACTCATTGTGTACTACAAACATGAAATATGACTCATTGTGTACTACAAACATTAAATATGACTCATTGTGTACTACAAACATTAAATATGACTCATTGTGTACTACAAACATGAAATATGACTCATTGTGTACTACAAACATTAAATATGACTCATTGTGTACTACAAACATGAAATATGACTCATTGTGTACTACAAACATGAAATATGACTCATTGTGTACTACAAACATGAAATATGACTCATTGTGTACTACAAACATGAAATATGGGAACATAGCAACGATGCCACGAACAGCATAAGATGTGATAGTTTGCTGAGGAATGAGGCGGAGTTGTGCGCACCTGTCTGAAATACTTCCGGAGTCTAAACACGTGACCTATCTGCGTGTTTCTTAAAGGTACAGCTCACTTAACAGAACCAACTGAAATACACTCGGAAATAAATACACTCGGAAATAAACACACACTAAATAAAGTCATCTTAATAACCGTGGCAGAACAGTCTTCTTATAGAACTAGTTTCACTTTAATGTCTTCTTATAGAACTAGTTCCACTACACGTCATAATGTCTTCTTATAGAACTAGTTTCACTACACGTCATAATAAGGATCGATCTGAATGATCCTGCCCACCAGCTGACCAGGCTCGCCTGAGGAGACCGTGGGGAAGTTCTACTATCAATGGAAGCCTTTAGCAACACAATCTCAACTCCTGCTTTTATTTGGGTGAATCATCCAAATAGAACGTACTACTATGCGTGAGCTCTACAAGACCAGGACAAATAGTACGTACTACTATGCGTGGGCTCTACAAGACCAGGACAAATAGTACGTACTACTATGCGTGGGCTCTACAAGACCAGGACAAATAGTACGTACTACTATGCGTGGGATCTACAAGACCAGGACAAATAGTACGTACTACTATGCGTGGGATCTACAAGACCAGGACAAATAGTACGTACTACTATGCGTGGGCTCTACAAGACCAGGACAAATAGTACGTACTACTATGCGTGGGATCTACAAGACCAGAACAAATAGTACGTACTACTATGTGTGGGATCTACAAGACCAGGACAAATAGTACGTACTACTATGCGTGGGATCTACAAGACCAGAACAAATAGTACGTACTACTATGCGTGGGATCTACAAGACCAGGACAAATAGTACGTACTACTATGCATGGGATCGACAAGACCAGGACAAATAGTACGTACTACTATGCATGGGATCGACAAGACCAGGACAAATAGTACGTACTACTGTGCGTGGGATCTACAAGACCAGGACAAATAGTACGTAGTACTATGCGTGGGATCTACAAGACCAGGACAAATAGTACGTACTACTATGCATGGGATCGACAAGACCAGGACAAATAGTACGTACTACTATGCGTGGGATCTACAAGACCAGGACAAATAGTACGTACTACTATGCGTGGGATCTACAAGACCAGGACAAATAGTACGTACTACTATGCGTGGGATCTACAAGACCAGGACAAATAGTACGTACTACTATGTGTGGGATCTACAAGACCAGGACAAATAGTACGTACTACTATGCGTGGGATCTACAAGACCAGGACAAATAGTACGTACTACTATGCGTGGGATCTACAAGACCAGGACAAATAGTACGTAACTTTTATGCGTGGGATCTACAAGACCAGGACAAATAGTACGTACTACTATGCGTGGGATCTACAAGACCAGGACAAATAGTACGTACTACTATGCGTGGGATCTAGGACAAGAGTACATTGAAGCAGTAGAAAAGTGCTGCAAAATGTGGCCATGGAAACACTCATTTCCCTCCACTTTTATCATTTGTTGCAACCGGGCCGCAGCAGGAGGGGATAGAAAGAGGAAAAAAAGGAAGACTGAGGGGGAAATTGGGGGACAAGAGGGGGATAAAACAGAGACAAAAACAACAGCAAACACAACAATAACAACAACAACAAAAATAGAGCAACATCAGCAAATAGGATATGTAGAAATATGATAGTAAAAGTGATAGCAAAGAATGAGTTAGTGAAATAAATAATAATACAGAAATGACAATGAGCATTATTACAATACAAATGGATCAATACAAATAGCAATAGCACAATAATAATGAACAATAACAATAATGACCTCTTATCAACAATGTTATTGTTTCAGATGCAACAATAATATACGTATGATGACTAGAGATACAAAAGAAAGCAGATAAATGGAGGGGAAGAAAGAGAAACCTTGTAGATTGTTATAGTAACATTAGGTTAAGCTTTGTTTCCTCTAGGGCAGGGGTCGGCAACCCACTCTGATGCGGCTCAGCTGCATACTTGCTGAACCTCCCGATTTTTCTGGGAGACTTCCGAATTTCAGTGCCTGTCCCGAAAATCTCCCGGGGCAACAATATTGAGGGCCTGCCTTTAGCGTCCGATTTTACACCATCTGTGTGCCGCCCCAGTCACATGTTGTATGCGGGCTCTGCCCTTCACACGTAAGTGACTGCATGGCATACTTGGTCAACAGCCATACAGGTCACACTGAGGGTGGCGGTATAAAAGAACTTTAACACTCTTACTAATATGCGCCACACTGTGAACCCACACCAAACAAGAATGACAAACACATTTCTGGAGAACATCCGCACCGTTCCTGAGGGAATCAATAAAGTACTATCTATCTCTCTCTCTCTCTCTCTCTCTCTCTCTCTCTCCATCCATTGAATTGTTCCATGTGACTACAATTTTAGGCAATGTCCTTTGTAGTTGATAAAAGTATCGAGTAGTCCTCCTGTCCTCATAGATCAGGCCTGGGCAATTATTTTGATCCGGGGGGGGGTCCAAATTTAGAGGAAAAAATGTGTCTGGGGGGGGCCGGTGTATCTGACTTTGATCCCTTATAGAGGACAAAGTGCACGGTCCCTTACAGAGGACAAAGTGCACGGTCCCTTACAGAGGATAAAGTGCACGGTCCCTTAGTGCACGGTCCCTTACAGAGGACAAAGTGCACGGTCCCTTAGTGCATGGTCCCTTACAGAGGACAAAGTGCACGGTCCCTTAGTGCACGGTCCCTTACAGAGGACAAAGTGCACGGTCCCTTAGTGCATGGTCCCTTACAGAGGACAAAGTGCACGGTCCCTTAGTGCACGGTCCCTTACAGAGGACAAAGTGCACGGTCCCTTACAGAGGACAAAGTGCACGGTCCCTTACAGAGGACAAAGTGCACGGTCCCTTAGTGCATGGTCCCTTACAGAGGACAAAGTGCACGACTGGTTTCCAGGAGTTCCACCTTGTCAACACCTGTGTGATGTCCCACCTGAGTGGTCCTGACCCGACGTCTCACCCCGCTGGTGTTTGCTTGACCGCCCAAATCAAACATTTGAGGGAAAGCTCACACTTCCTCCGCTAAGTGAACATTTCCTCAGTCAACAGCGGCCCTGCCAGCCTCAGCGCCGAGGGGTCCGAGGAGATGAATGCTCCCCTCTGTCCCGAACCTGAGCGCAGGCCCAGAACCAGAACCAGCGCTGCCCTGCAGGACGTGGAAGGCCTGCGAGGAGACTTTCAACACACTGTCATTTCCCCCAAATAGACGGTACCACTTGTTGCTAAAAGGGAAATATCTTGTATGATGGATGGATACTGACAAATCAGATGATTTTGATGTTTCCCTTCTGCAAACACGCTCAAAGCAACACATTTCAAACCTCTGCAACTCAGGTGTGCAGTACTCCCGCCACCCCGCAGGGGGCAACAGCGAAGCACATGTGCCACAATGCAGCAGCAGTGGGGTGAGTAGAGGAAGAAGTCTACTCATTGGACCCTAAAAAAAATATATAAACAATTTGCAAAAATGGTTCTACATAAATGTCCATCCATCCATCTTCTTCCGCTTATCCGAGGTCGGGTCGCGGGGGCAGCAGCCTAAGCAGGGAAGCCTAGACTTTTCCTCTCCCCAGCCACTCCTCCCGAGGCGTTCCCAGGCCAGCCGGGAGACATAGTCTTCCCAACGCGTCCTGGGTCTTCCCCGTGGCCTCCTACCGGTCGGACGTGCCCTAAACACCTCCCGAGGGAGGCGTTCGGGTGGCATCCTGACCAGATGCCCGAACCACCTCATCTGGCTCCTCTCCATGTGGAGGAGCAGCGGCTTTACTTTTGTCCATTTATGAAAATTAAACCTACATTTTCTATTTGGCTTGATCACGAGTTGTTTTTTTCCCCTGGTGTCAGTCTAGAAGCCCTCTCCAGGGGCCCAGGCTTACACCAAGTTTGTTTTCTCACCCCCCATTGTTTACCTGTATCTCACCTTTTTTGTAAGGGGCGCCGGAAGTTGGCAGACCCATCAGCGATCCTGTTCTGTCTCCTTGTAATATTTGATCCTGTTCTGTCTCCCTGTAATGTTTGATCCTGTCCTGTCTCCCTGTAATGTTTGATCCTGTTCTGTCTCCCTGTAATGTTTGATCCTGTCCTGTCTCCCTGTAATGTTTTATCCTGTCCTGTCTCCATGTGATGTTTGATCCTGTTCTGTCTCCCTGTAATGTTTGATCCTGGTCCGTCTCCCTGTAATGTGTGATCCTGTTCTGTCTCCCTGTAATGTTTGATCCGGTTCTGTCTCCCTGTAATGTTTGATCCTGTCCTGTCTCCCTGTAATGTTTGATCCTGTCCTGTCTCCCTGTAATGTTTGATCCTGTTCTGTCTCCCTGTAATGTTTGATCCTGGTCCGTCTCTCTGTAATGTTTGATCCTGTTCTGTCTCCCTGTAATGATTGATCCTGTCCTGTCTCCCTGTAATGTTTGATCCTGGTCCATCTCCCTGTAATGTTTGATCCTGTTCTGTCTCCCTGTAATGTTTGATTCTGTTCTGTCTCCCTGTAATGTTTGATCCTGTCCTGTCTCCCTGTAATGTTTGATCCTGTTCTGTCTCCCTGTAATGTTTGATCCTGTCCTGTATCCCTGTAATGTTTGATCCTGTTCTGTCTCCCTGTAATGTTTGATCCTGTCCAGTCTCCCTGTAATGTTTGATCCTGTTCTGTCTCCCTGTAATGTTTGATCCTGTTCTGTCTCCCTGTAATGTTTGATCCTGTCCTGTCTCCCTGTAATGTTTGATCCTGTTCTGTCTCCCTGTAATGTTTGATACTGTTCTGTCTCCCTGTAATGTTTGATCCTGTTCTGTCTCTCTGTAATGTTTGATCCTGTTCTGTCTCCCTGTAATGTTTGATCCTGGTCCGTCTCTCTGTAATGTTTGATCCTGTTCTGTCTCCCTGTAATGTTTGATCCTGTCCTGTCTCCCTGTAATGTTTGATCCTGGTCCATCTCCCTGTAATGTTTGATCCTGTTCTGTCTCCCTATAATGTTTGATTCTGTTCTGTCTCCCTGTAATGTTTGATCCTGTCCTGTCTCCCTGTAATGTTTGATCCTGTTCTGTCTCCCTGTAATGTTTGATCCTGTCCTGTATCCCTGTAATGTTTGATCCTGTTCTGTCTCCCTGTAATGTTTGATCCTGTCCAGTCTCCCTGTAATGTTTGATCCTGTTCTGTCTCCCTGTAATGTTTGATCCTGTTCTGTCTCCCTGTAATGTTTGATCCTGTCCTGTCTCCCTGTAATGTTTGATCCTGTTCTGTCTCCCTGTAATGTTTGATACTGTTCTGTCTCCCTGTAATGTTTGATCCTGTTCTGTCTCTCTGTAATGTTTGATCCTGTCCTGTCTCCCTCTAATGTTTGTTCCTGTTCTGTCTCCCTGTAATGTTTGATCCTGTCCTGTCTCCCTGTAATGTTTGATCCTGTTCTGTCTCCCTGTAATGTTTGATCCTGTTCTGTCTCCCTGTAATGTTTGATCCTGTCCAGTCTCCCTGTAATGTTTGATCCTGTTCTGTCTCCCTGTAATGGTTGATCCTGTTCTGTCTCCCTGTAATGTTTGATCCTGTCCTGTCTCCCTGTAATGTTTGATCCTGTTCTGTCTCCCTGTAATGTTTGATCCTGTCCTGTCTCCCTGTAATGTTTGATCCTGTTCTGTCTCTCTGTAATGTTTGTCTGATCTTGAATGGGATTGTGCTGAAAATGTTAATTTCCCCTCAGTGATTAATGAATTATTCCTGATTCTGACTCTGATTCTGATTTAAAATGATCAATTAAATCTTGGAAAATGATTAAAAAAATACAAAAGCATAATGAGGCAATTACATATTCCATCCGTCCATTTTCTACCGCTTGTCCCTTTTGGGGTCGGGGGGGTTGCTGGAGCCTATCTCAGCTGCATTCGGGCGGAAGGCGGGGTCACCCTGGACAAGTCACCACCTCATCACAGGGCCAACACAGATATACAGACAATATTCACACACTCGGGACCATTTAGTGTTGCCAATCAGTGCATGTCTTTGG